>NW_027267515.1:0-35421 GCF_963676685.1 Mytilus edulis | reverse complement strand
CATCGACCCAGTGGTAGTAATAACATTAACGGTACCAATTTTTTCTGCACCAGATGCGCATTTCGACAATACATGTCTCTTCAGTGATGCTCGTGGCCAAAATATTTGAAATCCAAAGCTTATATAAAAGATGAAGAGCTATAAATCAAAAGGTCCAAAAAGTATCCCTCAGTTTTAGTTTGTTACCCCGATTTTGTTTTTTGTCCATGGGTTTATGAGTTTTGAACAGCGTTCTACTACTGTTGCCTCTATTTAACCAACCTAGACCTATTTATTGTATCTATTGATAAATGTATTCATTATAGCATTTAAACCAAAATTTCACAATAAACATATAATTACTACAACACCATATTTATCAACAGTTACTGCATTTACCAAGGACGAAATTTTACAAAATCATAAATCTGTCCTTCTTTCTTTTGGTATCAACATCAAAGAAAACGAAGAAAATTTACCTTCCTTATACTGGATACCTAAATTACACAAACCTCCATATAAAGAACGATACATAGCTGGTTCTTCAAAATGTACGACTAAACATCTTTCTAAAGTACTGACTACTATTCTTTCTACCGTTAAGATGGGCTTCAAAATATTGTGATGAGATATATTCTACCAGTGGTGTTAACCAGATGTGGATTCTCAAAAATTCGAAAGATCTACTGCTTAATCTTCGATCACAATCTTTGCAATTTTGCAGCAACATAAAGACTTTAGATTTTTCTACGCTATACACTACTATTCCCCATGCTTAGTTGAAAGATCGTCTTCACCATCTCATAACACAGAGCGTTTTCTATAAAAATGGGAATCGTAGATACAAATTTCTGGTTTTGGGTTACACTAATTCATATTTTGTCAAGAATAACACTGAATCTTCAAGAAAATATACTGAAGATGTTATTATCAAAATGTTGGACTTTTTGATCGACAATATATTTGTTGAGTTTGGAGGATTTATATTTCAACAAACAGCCGGTATTCCAATGGGTACTAATTGTGCACCCTAACTGGCCAATTTGTTTTTGTACTCGTATGAAGAAGAATTCATTCAGAACCTTCTAAAAGACAAAAAGAAAAAACATCTTGCGAAATTCTTTAATTTTACTTTCCGTACTTTTAATGTTCTATCATTGAATAACCCATATTTCAGCCAATACTTACATCTCATATATCCCAGCGAACTTGAAATTAAGGATACTACTGATACTAGAAGGACTGCTTCATACCTTGATCTTTTCCTCAATATTGACGCAGATGGACGACTTCACACGAAAATCTATGATAAACGGGACGATTTCAACTTCCCAATTATCAATTTCCCATTTCTCAGCAGTAACATACCCTCTGCCCCCTTCATATTGTGTTTACATATCACAATTGATACGTTATTCTCGTGCATGTTCACACTATTCGGACTTCATATACAGAAGTGTGCTCCTTACACAGAAACTGCTTCAATAAAGTTATGAGGAGGACAGATTAAAATTGCACTCCGTAAATTTTATGAACACCCTCACGAATTAGTTGATCCATATGATGTGTCTTTGAACAAACTAGCTAAGGACATTTTTACCACATGGTAGATTGTGGTTTGTCATTACGTCGTCTAATCTTTCAATTACCGAACGTGACTTATTCCCGATTGTGACTGTTTTGCTGAGTGTAAATTCGCATTACTATAAGACGTGTTACGGTACTTATCTATCCCAAATTCATGTATTTAGTTTGATGTAATATTTGTAATTTTCATCGGATTTTTTCAAATTGGTTGACGTCTTTTCTATTTAATTCATGTGTTATGATAAAGAAAATTAATCACCGCCTTCATTTATTAGTTTTGATTTTGTTCAAACGTAATCTGTACGATTTTTATGTTTGAAGTTAGATTGAAAAACAAACAGACATATATAAAATATATATATTGCTATTGATTAGTGTTGCAATGTGCATTGTGTTTAAATGTAATATCAGTATTTAGTTCTATCACTTGGGTAAATGTGATCTCCGTAACTGCAGTTACGTATATCAAAAGATGGCGGACAAAGTTTCTGGTCAATATTTCTTTTGTCAATTCTGTAATAATTCAGTATTATTCTTCGGTATTTCGTGTCTTATTTAAAGTATTACTAAGTTTGAAACTGAAATACAAAGCATCTTTTCATAGTTCAACCGCTAAATGGAGAAATCATCATTTCAAAAAATCGAGAAGATATGGGTAACTGTGTAGACTGGTGTCCGTAACTGTAATAACGTTTCGTGAAGGACATCCGTAACTGTTGAGTTACATTGTTTCTGCTTCATTCATTATACTCGCTTTAATAGTAAGGATCATCATTTTTTTTCCGAAATAAAACTCATAAATTCCGTCAAGTACCCTCCCACATTCACTTTGTTTGTGTAAATTATTTTTATTTGTATCCGCCTGTTGAGTTAAACCTTTTCAACCTTTTTTAGTCTGCTCTTATGTTGTACTGTAACACTACTGTCCCAGGTTAGGGGGAGTTGAACGCCATCTTACATGTTTAACATCGCTACATTCTGGATTTGCCTATGCCTGACCCATGTCACGGGAGCCTGCAGTTCAGTGATGGTCCTGAGTTGATGTGTTACATATTTGCTATTTGGCCTTTTTTTTTTTAACAAATAAAGCCAAAAGTTGACTTGGTTGAATTGTGTTACATTTGTCCTTTCGGGGTCTTTCATAGCAGACTATGCGATATTGGCATTGCTCACTGTTAAAGGCCGAATGGTGACCTAATAAATGTTAAGTTTCTATGTCATTTGGTTTCATGTAGAGAGTTATCTCATTGACACTCGTACCACATCTTCCTTTTATGATATATATGTTCAGGACGAGAAGCATGCCACATGCCATCTATTGACCACCGTCAAAAAGTTGTTACAAGTGTTATCAAAAGAGGGACGAAAGATACCAAAGGGACAGTCAAACTCATAAATCTAAAACAAACTGACAACGCCATGGCTAAAATGAAAAAGACAAACAAACAACAGCACACATGACACAACATAGAAAACTAAAGAATAAACAACACGAACCCCACCAAAAAGCTAGGGGTGATCTCAGGTGCTCCGGAAGGGTAAGCAGATCCTGCTCCACATGTGGCACCCGTCGTGTTGCTTATGTGATAACAAATCCGGTAAACAGTCTAATTCGGTAGGTCACATTCATGCAAAGGGAAGGGGATTTTAGTTACGATGTAAGGAACATATCCGATATCATTTATGAAACGGTTATTCAATAACGGTCAACCAACTCGTGATGGCGTCCGTAAAATTTACGAAAGGATGATTTCAACTTTACTAAATAAGATTAAATTACATTAGTACTAGTGTGTTTTACAGGTAAAAAAGAAAATACTACTTTTCTTAAACTCGTGTATAACTTATTTAGTGAATTAAAAAGGCCTTGCGATTTAAGTTGTACGGGATGTTGCTATTTTGGATGAATGTTATTTAGAATTTAATACTCTTTGACCAGGTGTGATCTGTTTGATGAGTTTGCGCCAATCAGGAGGTCTTAACTTATACACTAATCAGAAGAACAATTTTATTAATTTTATTAATTTCTTTCTTTTTTTATTCTTTTTTTTCATTCGATATTTATCACATATTATATATTCCAAATTACAATAAAAGATATATTTTTAATATCAGGTTGAACAATTTAAGTGATTTTGTTGGATGTTGCTGCATGTACTGCATTAAAAGATAATTATATTACTATAGTATGTAACCATGCATGAAACCTAAATTTCCTCAGTATAAGTTTAGTTTTTGGGTAAAGAACATCTTAATTTAATTATACTCTCAAACTTTAAAATTAATAAAATTTATATAATATAAGATAATCTGACTTAACCTTCTCTATTTGATGAATCTGAGAATCATGAAATGAGGTAAAAATCTAATTTTATATATATATATATCTTTATTTTATTGTGGCTGTTGTCATGTCATTTAAAAAGAAATCTATTTTAACGCTGAAAATTAAAAAAAGTAAAGAATATTTGGTCAAATATGGTTCAGACAGGTCGAGTATTGTTCCGACCTTTGGTCGCGTATAGTTAAGACTGAAAAAATAGGTCGAGTACAGCTCGAGAACGGGTTCAGACTGTTTCAGACTGGTCAAGTAATACTTCAGACTATTTTCAAAGTCAAAGATAAGGGTCAAGTACAAATCAGTACAGTCGAGCACGGCTAAGACTGGGTCGAGTAATGTCAAGTAAAGATCAGACCAAAATTTGTATGTTGCCTTACGTTCCGAAACGCTTTGAATTATGTTGAGAGATAACACGTTGTGTTTATACAAAAAAGACAAACGATACTAAAACGGACATTAAAACGCATATAAACAGGTGGATGTCGTGATTTATTCTTAGTTTTCATTAAAATCTGCAATACGACAGGTGCCACATCTTCAGTAGGATCTGCATACCATATAGGAGCACCAGTAATCACCAACAGTTCCTCGTGGGTTTCTTTTGCACTAGGCTTTGTCTTTAGGTTCTATGTTGTGTTTTTGTGTACAACGGTTTCTCTGTTAGTCTTTTCCCTATTGTATTTTATTCTCTCATAAATCTTCAATGAAGTTTGCAACATCAATTCATAAGAGATCACTAAATTCAATTGGGTATAAAATTTGTTCTATTGATGTTTTTGGAAATCTGAGACATTGTTTTGGAGGTCAAGCTGTGTTGTACAACAATCTATAAAATAATTTGGGATGCTATGAAAAACAAAGACGATAAATTCATTCAAGTGTGGACATCACAATATAGCAAATAATTACATAATAATTCATTATGTAATAAATTATGTCATAATGAAATTATCACAATTTGAAAGATTAATCTTTCTTTTTTCTTTTTGTACCTCATTTATAAAATATAAAGAAGGATGAATTGAATTACATTAGTTTTAAGTTGACTGATTGGGAGTGAAAAAATCTTTGTATTGTGCTACCTTAAATCATAACTGCTAGTATTACTGTAACTACACGTCAATGTTACATAAGCCTGATGTTTGCACGCTTTAACACTACACATGTACAGTTTATACATATAAATCTAATTCTACTAAGATAAAATATAGATGTCTTGCGCTCAACAGCAAAGCAACGGATTTCTAATTTTATGTTTTTTTGTTCTTTCTGATCACACTCGACACACACATGCAAACAGAAAGAAAAAAAAATGAAAAAAAGAAAAAGAAATGGTCTACAAATTTACATCACCATGATACATTAAATATTAAATAGCTATATATAGGTCATTATAAGTTAGAGTTTGAACTTAGATGTAGGAGTGTTGTTAACGTTACATTTACAATACTTACTCAAAATTGTGTGTCTCCATTTTAAACATATAACATTTTGTTATACACGTATCCCGTATATAGGTTTAGAGAACGGAACCCCGAACTCAGAGTCGTAATTTTCACACGTCCCTTAAATTAAAAAAAAGTTGACATTGAAATTATTTTTGGCTTCGCACCGCTTCGTGAGCGTCTCACGTTCGCATACTTCAAATCTGTGATCTGTGCCTTGGACGAAAAGACGTAAAGACCAAGGCACACTGTGCATTTTGTCTGTCTAAGTCTATACATTGAACACAGTTAACACGCAAACGTCAATAAAGTAATACCGTATCAAAGAAATTCTGAAGAAAGTTCAAAGATCGGTCCTCTCCTTCTATCTGAAAGGCAATGTTTTGAATGAAGTTGTACAAAATATAACACAATTACTGGTAGATAAAACACCACTTGAACCTCAAACCTTTCAGGATCTTGCAAAAAAGTTATAACTTTGATATAATGTGAGTTACTTCTCTTTGATTGTAGATCATAATATAGATGACTCGTTCTTACATGAAAGCCTCATCACAAATTTTTCAAGAATAGCAGAAAATATACCTATCCAAGAGAGTAAAATAGATATTCTGTGAAGATAACATGTTGCGTTACGTTCAGTAACAAATATATCATGCATATCAGGACGGAAACATGTTAATTTGATATGAATATATTGACTGATTTGTACTAGACAAACGTGCAACATGCTATAGTTTATAGGGTAACAAGCCTTGATATTTTTTCGAAGAAGTAATGGCAAGATGTTTTAATCTACTTCTTAAATTGCGATACATTTATATCAATAAACTCATCACAGATACCAGGAGTAAATTTTGTATATGCACCAGACTCATCAGTGACGCTCGAATCCAAAATTGTTATAAAGGCCAAATGACATACGAAGCTGAAGAGCATTGATCAATAGATGGAAGTAATCTATTTGTTATATACCCCAAGAGGACAATGCATGCATCTGTCCCAATTAACTCACCACAAAACAGTTATTATTATTCCTTACGTCGTGACTACAATCCCCTTCCCTTTTTATGAATGTGACCTACCGAATAAGACTATTTACCTGGTTTGTAAAAACATAAGTAACACGACGGGTGCCTCATTTGGAGCAGGATCTGCATACCCTTCCGAAGCACCTTATATCACCCCAGTTTTTGTTGGGGTTAGTGTTGCCTAGTCTTTAGTTTTCCATGTTGTGTCTTGTGTATCAGTCTTTGTCTGTTTGTCTGTTTGAGTTTTTCATTTTTCGTCATCGCATTGTCAGTTTATTTTCAATCTATGACTTTCACTGTCTCTCTGCTATCTTTGGCCCCTATTTTATTTACATTCAAGTATAGCTCTTAACGTATTTCAGGTGACGTATTGTACTCAAGCACACGCACAATAGTTTATTCTTTCAATAGATGTTTGTTCTTTGTTAAAATGATATCCCGGATGTTTACAACGGTATTGTTTGCTACCTGGTAAACAGTTGTTTTCGTCTGTAATTTGTTTTAGTTGTAAATATGAGCATAGTGTTTTCATATCACGTCACATGTTAAATTTTTCAGTGTGACCTTAGGGTTTACCGTACTTTCTTGTATTATTATTCAGAGCGACAGTAAAACTCGTGCTCAAAATGATTTCATTTGAGGGGATGTATGAATTCTCAGTTACATCTCGTCGAAATGAATAGAAAGCACACAAATTCTGACCCTATTCAGAATGCACTTATTTCACCTGACAGGTCCAAACTAATCGCTATCTCATGAGTCATTTTTGTATATTCGAGAATAATAAATTTGTTAAAGGGGCACTAGCTACGAAATATATAAAAAAATCAAAAGTATGATTTTGTTTTGTTCAATCATTAATGAAAGTGAAATTATAGCGAAATAACAATTCGCTTTTATCAGCTGAAATGGTTCAATTTTGTCAAATTAGGCTCATAAATATTGATAATGAGTTATTCACTTGCAAAGTGAATAATTCGACTTATTAATTCGTATTCATGTGAACTCCAATTTAACCCCGTAGAAAGAGATAGAATAACGCATGCATTGTCTGTGAACGGGTATTTAAAGGAAAAGAATGTCAAAATTGAAAGTGAAACAAAGGTAAATAATTTGATTAACTGGTTCGATTCACACAAAATCATTCTCATAAAGGTAAAAACGACGATAAACATATTTTAGTTTATATCTGTGATACAAAATTTAACAGACCTATAAAAATCCAATTGCACGAGTTGCTTTATCTATTTATATTCATGTTTATGTTAACATCGCTTATATGGTCATATCAGGTCAACTCTATAGTTAATTATATGGCGTCTTGGCTAAAAGAGGGACGAAAGATACCAAAGGGACAGTCAAACTCGTAAATCCAAAACAAACTGACAACGCCATGGCTAAAAAAGAAAAAGACAAACAGAAAAACAATAATACATATGACACAACATAGAAAACTAAAGAATAAACAACACGAACCCCACCAAAAAATAGGGGTCATCGCAGGTGCTCTGGAAGGGTATGCAGATCCTGCTCCACATGTGGCACCCGTCGTGTTGCTTATGTGATTACAAATCCGGTAAATAGTCTAATTCGGTAGGTCACATTCATGAAAGGGAAGGGAATTGTATTTACGACGTAAGGAACATATCCGATATCATTTGTGAAACGGTTATTCCATAACGGTCAACAAACTCGTGATGGCGTCCGTAAATTTACGAAGGAATGATTTCAACTTCACCATTTGAAACTCTTGGTTTATTAGCTTCCTTGTGAGCAGTAGCCCTCTATCAAGAAAATCATGATAGGCAATGCAAGCACGGGAATATCGTATCAATTGGGAGATATATACCCCGTATGCAGGTGCTGCTGAATGTTGCTACTGAGAAATGGAAAGTTCACAATTGGAAAGCTGAAATCATCTCTTTTGTCGTAAAGTTATGTTTTCAACCGACCCCCATTGTCCATTTCTAGATGTAAGTCAAGATATGAAGCCGACTTAACTGTATCTGTAGTATCCTTTATCTCCAATTCAAAGGGAAAGATGCGTTCCACATAGTCACCAAATTTTGAATTGTTTAGTGAAAGAACTCCATCTATATAGCGGAACGTAGAGTTAAAGGATATTGCTAACTTCTTATCTTTCTTCCTAAGAAAGTTCCTGCATGAAGTCAGCCTCATAATAATAAAGAAACAAGTCGGCAAGTAGAGAGACACAGTTTGTTCTCATTGGGATGCCGACAGTCTGTTGAAAAACACGTCCTCCGAACATTACAAATATGTTGTCAGTCAAGAAATCAAGCATCTTGATAATATCGGTTTCAGAGAATTTTTTTTTTGAATCAGAGTGATTCTTTACAAAGTATGATTTATCCCTCCCTAAGACAAGATACTTGTATATATCTACGTTGGCCATTCTTTTTTATGAAGCAAAGTAATACCAACTCTTTCAATTTGTCTTTTAGTTTGGAATGTGGAATACTTGTGTAAAGAGTAGAAAAGTCAAATGTTTTAATACTGTTACAAGATGAAAGAGCGTTAGATTATATATAAGATCTTTGGAATTTTTAAGTATCCACATCTGATTCACGCCACCTCTAGAATAGGCAGTTTCACAATAACTTTGAAGCCCGTCTTTGATTGCTGATAAATAGAAGATGTTAATAATTTAGAAAGAGGTTTCGTGGAGCACTTGGAAGACCCAGCAATATACCGTTGTTTGTAAGGACACTTATGTAATTTAGGTATCCAATACAGTGATGGAAGATCCAGTTCTTCATCTTTGGTTGAAATACCAAAGGAACAAAGAACAGACCTATGATTATCCAGGATTTCCTCTTTGGTAAGTGTCGTGAGGGTATATGTTGAGTTTCCAAGTGAATTGTCTATACCTAAATCGTTTATCAAGCAATTAATGTAGTGACTTTTACAGACAAAAACGATGTTATTTGCGGCCTTGTCTGCGGGGACAACAACATATTTATCATGGAGGTAAAAATTCACACGAAACGAAGCTACTTTCATATTGAGACCATGTCCTGTAAATTGTTTATTTTATACTTTTAATAGCTTGGAAAAATGTTTTACATTGTTTTAAATAGAATATAAGAATTTGAGTCAAATTGACGCCCATGATTTTGCAGCTAGCGCCCCTTTAAAATAAAGTTTCGCAAGAGAATATTGAAAATGTCTACATTGTAGAAAAATTCTAGAAAATCACTAAAAATGAATGGATAAATTAATAGAATTGTTCGCATCAATCCTACATTAATATAAAGTTCGGCGGCATTTTTATAGATTCTAAAATGGGTTTTAGATATAGGCCCGCCATCTCAGGGATTGTCCTATATTTCCTAATTTCAAATTTTAGTTGATGTTAGCAGATCTGCTAAATTTTTGTGACTTTTAAATGCTATAATAGGTTTTTCTGTAAATATCTTATTGCAAATCACATCTTTTGTAATACATGCCCATGTTTGATGATATATTTTCCCAGTTTTTTTATGCATGGGTTGTATTTTGTAGATAAAACTAAAGGAATTTCTTTTTTTTGTTTTTTAGAAATTTTTCTCAATAGAAATTTTCTATCCCTTGTTCTTGCCTCATTTACACAATTAGCCATCTCTTTCATAGTTCCACCTGGTCGACCAATAATCTCTCAGATCGGCACGATGACAGAATATATAAGCCGGTATGTCGATTATTTTCTTGTGCCTATCGTGCAAAAACAGCAAACATACATAAAAGACACATCAGATTTTATACACAAATTGGAAACAATTAAACCACATGTTGATTGTCTGCTATGCAGTTTTTGATATAAACCAAATGTTTACAAATTGTCCAATTGATGAAATATTATCTGCAGTGAGAATTGACTTTGATGATTTTGACAAATCACAATACAAAATAAAATGCCCACCCACAGAGGATCTTCTACACCTCCTTAAATCTGTCCTCGTAAACAATATCTTGAATTTAATGGACTTCTATATCAACAATGTCTTGGTGCAGCTATCGGGGCGTGCTGTTCCCCAGAATGTTGTAACATTTTAATGTACAATATTATGAAAGAAATTCTTTCTAAATTCGTAATAGAAATAACATATTCTATTATGTGAGATACATGGATGATGGCTTTATAATATACAATGGAAACAAACAAGAATTGATTGATTTTTTTGAGTAAGCTAATAGCCACCATAAGTTCCTTAAATTCACATATGACATGTCAAATGCTGAAACTACATTTCTAGATGTTCATTTATTTAAAGGGAGAAGATTTCTCAATGAAAACATATTGGATTTGAAAACGCACTTTAAACCACCAATTCATGTTTATAACTTCATCGGAACAGTTGTCACATTAGACATGTGTTTTCCGGTTTTATCAAGGGTGAGGTTATTCGATACATCAAAAACACAAATAATATAGATGATTTAGAACAAATTCTTTCACAGTTCAAATTGACTTGATTAAGAGGGAATACAAGGAAAAAGAAATAGATAATTGTGTAAATGAGGCAAGAACAAGGGATAGAAAATTTCTATTGAGAAAAATTTCTAAAAAACAAAAAAAGGAAATTCCTTTAGTTTTATCTACAAAATACAACCCATGCAAAAAAAAACCAAACAAAAATACTGAAAAATATATCATCAAACATTGGCATGTATTACAAAATGATGTGATTTGCAATAAGATATTCACAGAAAAACCTATTATAGCATATAAAAGGCACAAAAATTTAGCAGATCTGCTACAATGTATCATCAACTAAATTCGAAATTAGGAAATATAGGACAATCCCTGATGATGGCGGGCCTATATCTAAAACCCATTTTAGAATCTATAAAAATGCAGCCGAAACATTATATTAATGTAGGATTGATGCGAACAATTCTATTAATTTATCCATTTATTTCTAGTGATTTTCTAGAATATATTAAAATATCACCAGGAATGAAATATTTTTATTCCTTAGATAGGTTAAGTAAGTATGACATGAGTTTAATAAGGATGTTGGAATATGTAGATGTTGGGTTCCATTTTTATTTTCACTCTGTGTTTTTGTAAGATGTATTTCTATTTGTATTCATCTGATGAATTAAGCCTTTTTCAACTGATTGTTTGAACTAAGTCTTTTTATTTTCAATTATTTTAGCCACGAGGACCACGGAAGAGAGATTACTTGTCCAAATACGTATTAAGTGCAGCAAAAATAATTATAAGCTATAAAACATGTCACTGTCTGTTAACCTTGTAAGTCTCGTAATTTTACTGAAATACATATATGAATTCAAATTTGTACTTGTGCGCCTCGTGATCAGTAGGCAGAACAGATGTTGAAACTGGTTTTATAACACATAGGATCATAATTATTGCAAGTAAATAGAGAATTGAAATGGGTGAATGTGTCAAAGAGGCAACAACCCGACAAAAGAGCAGCCGAAGGCCACCAATGGGTCTTCATCACAGCAAGAAAATCCGGCATCCGGAGGCGGGCTTAAGTTGGTCCCTACAAAGTGTACTAAAAATGTAATTCAGTGAAAATAGAGTTAGTTTGCTTTTTATATACTTAATTTTGCTTTCTTTTATTTTGTTGCCTCAAAAGAAAACATGTTTTGTTCAAATTAAAGTAAATTGCATTCATAAGTTTTAACATTTAATGTTATTCTTCAATAATACCTTGTACAGACAATTATTAATGATATTTACTCTCAAAATGGTTTAACCATCTAACCTAATGTGTATAATATGTAGGTGTGTGTTATCCGTTTTCCAATTTTAATTCCATACAGAGTGCATATGCATAAAAATGAACTAAGCTCAATACGGAGAACTTTAATGTAAAAGTAAAACAGAGTGCTCAAACTAATGATTGTAGTAATGGCCATGCTTTGATCTTTCAGCACCTTTTGTTTTTTACCAAACTGCACGCAGATACTGACAAAAAGGGTGTCCAAACTCATGAATCAACAATTGTAGACACTATTACCGAATACAAAAACGACCAAAAGACAACTATTCATCATAGTTCAAATAAAATGGTGGCAAGCAAAAAACAATCAACAATACCGCCTTCAACAATGGATAAACCCCACTACGTATAGTCAGTTTTAAAAGACCCGACATCAAAAATGAGAAACATTTCGTACGAGAAAACTAACTGCCCACTTTGTAAAACAAAATTCACGAAAACAGAATATGAACCAACGGCAACCTCTGAACCACATGCACATACATAAACAGTACTAAATATTGCGGGGTTAAATATGTTTGTTATCGATTAACCATTCCTAACCTCGGACAGTGATGTAACAGTGCAATGTTAGAACAAACTGTACAGAAAAGTTGCTATGGGCGTAACTAAAAAATCGATACGTGGCAAAATAAATAATAATGAAAAAAATAACTAATAAAAAACCAAACAAACAATTCACATACAAACACCAGAAATGAGACTACACTCAGTTACTCAAAGACTGAAACTACTTCAAACTCAAATACAACTATTTGTTATATATAGATCCTTTTTGTCTCGACTTAAATATCAATCAGTACACATTCAACAGATTTAGTAATGCACGTCATAAATAGTATGATAAATGCACGCTACATTGGGCGCAAATTGTAATAAAAACAGTATTTAGTCTGTTTATTAGATAAGTAGAGTTGTACAAAGTATTAACAACGAATTTCAATGGATGTCGTGTAATACGAATACAGATGAAATCAATAAAATCGATATAAAAAGATATGGTACATGTTACTGTATGACTACTAGTGCCAATGGGACAACTCTCCGTAAAAGTACATAATAAAGCCACCGAAATATGCTAACCTAACTCAATAGAAGCAGTCATTTGTAAGAAAAAAGTAAAATCACAAAAATACTGAACTTAGAGGAAAATCAATTCGGAAAGTCCATAATCACATGGCAAATAAAATAACAAAACGTTCAAAAACGAATGGACAAGAACTGTCATATTCCTGACTTGGTACAGGCATTAATTTATGTGGTAATCCTCATGAGCATTAATTCGGTTTATGGTATAATGATGAAAATGTTGGCATAATGATAAACAAATCCCTCATAGATGTTTAGTATTGGTCTACGATCATACATGATTTCTTGGTACTAAAACTATCTAAGTAATATTCTGTCAGTTAACCAATTAACTGTAAATTGTATATAACTCTCAGATAGTTTTATTATGACATTCAGTAAATGAATTTTATAATGTAGTAGCATGCATATAAATAATACAGTGAAATTAGACATGCTTGAGGAAGACCAGTAGTTAGTTTCGACTATGGGAAATCCAAAGTCACATAGAAGATTAAAATATCACCAGAAACAATGAACCCAATTGAGTTGTTTGACGTTTTTACCTTATTTTATGACTTGTCTGATGTCAGACCGTTTTTGACAGTCTTTATCCATGTAACGTTTTACATCTAAATGAAATGCTAGCTAACTGCAATTACATTCTCTAAGAACAGTTATGTCGTGAATTTTAGTTACATATTCAAAATTGTACAATTCAAATATTTTCTATATATGATGAATTTGTATTTTTTTTTCTTTTAACAAATCCACCGAATTAAACGATTTCTTTCTCGAAGATCGACAGCAATATGAATATGTATTTGTCTTTACGTGTGTCGAAAGACTTAATTCATTTGTAATTAGTATGATGTCAGTGGCGGATCCAGGGGGTGGTCCACGGCGCACCGGACCACCCCCACGACGAACCTCAATTTTTTTTAAAGTGTCTATTCTTTTAATAACTAGCTAATTAACAAATTAACACTTAAGATTAGTCCTTTCATCGCACTAATTGGTTATGGATTACCTGGATACCTGGAGGTGTCACAATGATAGAATACGGATCAATGCGTTTCACCTGTATACATGTAATTAAATTGTCAAAAAGGCTCGTCAATATGAAGTTGACTTCTTATTTTGAAAGGTAAATACAAATTGTTTTTGTATTTTTAAGTGAAATTTCCATATATAATTGCATTGTCCAACTAACGGAGTCTCGGTTTTAGATTTCATTTATGTACATTTTGAAAAACAATCATTATGAATGAATTAAATTAAATGTGTTTATCTATCTCTTTGAGCCTCCCCCCTTTCTCTTCCCCAACATCAACAGCAATTCAAGCACTGAAGTTGGTACCGGCATTTGTAAAAAGCGCAACATTTGATGAAATTAAACATTTTGTAGACTTTTACCATTCTGATTTGCCGAGTCCATCTACAATGCCGTCCGAACTGCGTTTTTGACAAAAGACTTGCGAGTCAATGCTTTCAAAACCAGAAACTGTAGCCGGTGCTCTGAAAGTATGTTGCAAAACAGACTTTTCAAATATTTCTGTTATCTTAAAAATCATAGCTACCATGGGGGTGACGAGTTGCGAATGTGAGCGATCCAACAGTGAGTTATCACTGTTAAAAAACCTACCCGAGAACAACTAGTGGACAATCCCGTTTAAACGGACTTGCGTTGATGCATGTGCACTACAGTTTGCAACTAAACATAAAACAAATTATAGATAACTTTGCAAGGAAACACCCGCGACGCATGATGTTGAAAGACCTGATAAACGACTCTTTGTTAAATTAGTAAATTTTGAACAATTTTACGTAGAACTATTTTTACCGATTCGGCTTAACTTTTTTTACAGCTTGCCTAATTCAGATGACAGTTGTATATTGTGCTATTTTAGATTGCAAGATATTGTATAGAGTCTTAAATACAAATCAGTTTTACATGTCTTTATACCTAGGAATATGTGCATTGCATGGTGTTGTCCAAATTCATGATCTTCCATAATGTTGAAGGTATTTTTTAACCTTTTTCATACCATTCAATATTCATTTGGGACCACCCCCAAATTTTTTTCTGGATCCGCCACTGGATGTTGAGAGGTAGCTTAATGTGTTTCCAGAAGAGAGACAGAAGACACCAAAGGATATTAAAACCATGAAAGATAAAAAAAAAAAAAAAATATGTTGTTCCTCAAGATACTTTGTTGTTCCGCAAGGAAAACAAAATCATGAACAAAAACATACAAGCTTTCATTATTATTCATAATTAGAGATGTAAAAATACAGGAAACAATGCGTCAAACTCCATAGCGTATTCGAATTATGGACGCTTAGTTTCTAAACCAATATCTAGGCCTTCAAGATATTTTGTATTGCAAACTATCTTTGGCAACGTTTAATATCAGTTTTGAATAACGAGATACCCGTTTTCAAAATGTCATGAAGCATAATTTTTTAATGAGTCGTTCCCTGGAGTGCTATTTCTGTCTATTTGTCAATTTTACATTATTGACGTCACATAAGCAACACACGACGGGTGCCCCTTGTGCAGGATCTGCTTACCCTTCCGGAGCACCTGAGATCACCCCTAGTTTTTTGTGGGGTTCGTGTTGATTATTCTTTAGTTTTCTATGCTGTGTCATGTCTGCTGTTATTTGTTTGTCTTTTTCATTTTTAGCCATGGCGTTGTCAGTTTGTTTTAGATTTATGATTTTGACTGCCCCTTTGGTATCTTTTGTCCCTCTTTTATCTTATATCCATCAATTATAACATACATTGTTTTTAAGGTGTTTGCTTCACATGTTAAACAAGAAAACAAAATAGTTTCGATATTCAATTGTGTCCAAAGAATGTACGATATCTGTAAATGATTGAAACACATTTACAACACGAACCAATTTGCATTTATATCGACTAGATAGATAGATAATTTTTCTCTAAAAACTAGATACAAGTTTACAGAGAACCATACAATATAAATACAAATACATTAAATCAGGTAAACGAATGCCGTACGATATTGTAAAATGAAGGACACAATTATGATAGATAAACACATTAACCATGCTGCAACTATTGAAGCCCTTTAAACCCTCAGCAGATAAAGACTTATGTTATTTCCTTTTGCATGTGTCAAAAATGTTTTGTGCTTATTAGAGAACGCCTTTGATTACAAAGCAAAATAAGGACGTCATATTAAAATTCACTCTATTTTCATCAGAAGTGTGGAAGGAAAGTTTTTGGTATGTAAAGATCATTCCCCTCCAACGTTTTGTATTTTTTTCATTTTGGAATAGAGAGTTTTTGTTTTTCATCTTTCAATTAATTGAGTTTGTGTTATTACTTTTAGCTTTAGTGTGTATTTAATGTTAAAGATTTTTTTTCTAATTTGACTAGACTAAAGGAAGGCATTTGTGCCCCTGATCACCAATTAAAAAATAAAAACAATCATATTCTTATTTCGTTCTTTGTAACTATCTAAAGCCAGAAGACACCTAGATATCACATTATGCTTTTCTTGTCGAGAGCAGATCCCAATAAATGAAAGCAAAACGTGTATGAAGATTTCTGAAAAAAACCAAACAAATGGAAAGTTTAGTACTTTTGTCTTTAAATTCTGATTCTACCAAGATAAAGTATAGATGTCATGAGCTTAGCAGAGAATCAACGAATGACTTTTTTCAAGTATTTGGTTCTTACCGATCAAACCCGACACACATAGCAACCAGCGGATTATTAAGTAGGATTTATCTGCTGAAATTTTGGTGTTGGACAATACATATAGCATATATAATTTACTGGATCTATGTAATTAGAATAAAATAGTTGATAACAATAAGTGATACGATCAATAATATAAGAAGTAATTTAAACTTAAACAAACATGTAGGCTAGGAGTCTGATTTACACCATTTTACTTTGATAGATAGTTCTTTCATTTGAAACTATTATAAAACCACATCCTATTACTTTTATATAAACACAGTAAAATAATGTCAACAAAATCATATACTGGTCACTTTCGTTTTTGAAATAGATGTAACGATGATAATAGATTTTATTTTTTTGATTAAACGATGTATAACAATTTTATTGAATAACTGTAGCAAAAGTCATCAATGTTATTCATCTACAGGAATTATTCCAAAATGACAACTCTTACATTCGTTGATGAAAACAACATTCACAGTGAGCTACACTCAGTAATAACCTTTTTTTTCTTTCGGAAAAACACCTTTATTTATTGTGTTGTTGATGTTAACTTTATATTTAGAATTATACCTTTTCACAAATGTGTAATTGCATGAGCTGAACTACAGAAGCACATTTGTGTACACCCAGTTTGTGGTTGGGTTCGTGTTGCTCAACAGCATGAGCTGAACCACAGAAGCACAATTGTGTACCCCAGTTTGCGGTTGGGTTCGTGTTGCTCAACAGCATGAGCTGAACCACAGAAGCACAATTGTGTACACCCAGTTTGTGGTTGGGTTCGTGTTGCTCAACAGCATGAGCTGAACCACAGAAGCACATTTGTGTACACCCAGTTTGTGGTTGGGTTCGTGTTGCTCAACAGCATGAGCTGAACCACAGAAGCCACATTGGTGTACACCCAGTTTGTGGTTGGGCTCGTGTTGCGCAATATTTATCATTCGTTTCGTTGACTGTTGTTTATCTTTTAATCGTTTCGATTTGCCATTTACTTGTCAGTTTATTTTCAGTTAATGAATACCCATTTGGTATTTTCCGCTGAAATTCACTATCTGAAGACAACACTAAATCAATTAGTTCAATGTATTTACAAAAAGAAAATTGATATATACAGCAGGCATTTCGTTAGATCTTTTATGTTCAGCGACAATCAATAGTTTTACATGACACTATGATTGTAATTAAGTAGTATTCATCGTGTAAATTAAGTTTGGAAGCCATTATGTTGTATTGTCTTCTCTACTTCCTTATGCGAAGAGCGGTCATTAACTGACGATAAACCACTGTGTGACATCCAGTTTAAAGACGAAGATATAGTTCAGATCACGATATGTTTTGATATTTGTAGAAATCTTCAAGTTAAAGTAAAATCAGAATCATTTTAAATATTAACGTGAAATGGACATGCAATATGTAAATTGAGTTAGGTCAAATTGCTAAATGGTTTCGGAGAGTTGTCTTATCGTCATGCATTCATCTTACACCCATTCTTTAAATGAGGATATATTTTATCTTATAGAAAAAGATATTGCTATGTACTCAACATTAGGAAAAATTGTTTTAGCAGGAGACTTGAATACCAGAACTGGGTCTGGGAACTTGACTTTATAGATAATGATTCCCAAGATAATCTTATCCCTTTATATGATAATTATAACCCTGATTATTATATCAGTCCGTCATAGTAAAGACGTGCACTTATCTACCCGTGGGAAATTATTAAACCATATATGTGTGCAGACAGGGCTTAGAATCTTAACGGAAGAACCAGAGGGGATTTCATAGGGCAATTAACTTGCCATAATCCTCGGGGGAGCAGTGTAGTTGACTACTTTATAGTATCAGAGGAACTATTAGATAAAGTTGCTTTTTTTTTTTTTTTTTTTAAAGTTCATGACTTTTTAGCTGATCTTTCTGATCACAGTCAGGTGTCTGTTATGTTAAATATAGATATGAAAGTTCCTGTACTAGATATTGAGAGTGAACACTCTCAGATAACCACCCCTAAATATATTTGGAATGATGAGTCTGCATTAAATTTCAAACAGCTCTGACCTCTAATGATATGCAAGAAAAAATTTCAAAATTTATGTCTGACGACTCTGATTCCAAAATATGACTTTAAACTAAATAATATAATCTGTGAGGCAGCTGATAAATCTTTAAAACAAATTTTACCTACAACCCCTAACTCCTTAAATTCAAATACTAAAACTATAAAGAAACAACCAAAGTGGTTTGATTTTTCTTTAATTAAAATGCGTAAACAATTAGATGACAAGGCAAAGTTATTTAAAAATATAATAATGACCCCATAGTGAGAGGTAACTTTCAGTTTTTTAAAACTTTATAGAAAAACTAGGAAAAATAAATATAAACAGTTCCGTAAAGATCGTGTTGTACAACTAGACAACATGAGAGATAACAATCCATCCCAATATTGGGCCTTACTACAGTCTCTCAGTAATGAATCCTCTACGAAAGGAGATAATCTAATATATCAAACTCTGATTGGTTACACTATTTTAAAAAGCTTAATTCAAATTCCTTACCTGTAAATAAAGAACTAATTGATTCACTTAATAAACTAGAAAAGCATAACATTTTCACAGAACTGGATTATAAAATTACAGAAAAAGAGATAAATGAAGCAGTTAAATCACTAAAAAACAATAAATCAAGCAGCTTTGACTTCATAATAAATGAGATGCTCAAATGCAGCAATCATATCTGCTTAAATGTTTTGTAAAGATATTTAATAAAGTATTAACTTCAGGAAAATTTCCAGAAATATGGGCTAAAGGATTTATTGTCCCATTACATAAAAGCGGATCTAAAGATGATCCCTCAAATGTTAGAGGCATCACGATAGGTAGTTGGTAGGAAAACTCTTTTAAAGATACTTAATAACAGATTAGGAAAGTTTATAACTAAAAGTAATATATTTGGTCCAGAGCAGATAGGATTTTGTAAAGAAAAAAAAACTAGTGACCACATGTTTGTACTTAAAACCTTAATTGATAAATATACTAAGCAGAAACATAAACGCCTATATACCTGCTTTGTTGATTTTAAAAAGGCCTCTGACAAGGTTGGCATTTAGCATTATTTTTTAAATTGAGGAAGCTCGGATTGAGCGATTTATTTTATAATGTAATTAAAGATATGTATAAAAACACATCTTTATGTGTAAAAACTAATAGTAACACACTAACTGAAATTTCCCATCAGATATTGGTGTTCGTCAAGGGGATAATATGAGCCCTACATTGTTTAAACTTTTCATAAATGATTTACCTGAAATATTTGATTCTAGCTGTTGCCCAGTTTTACTAAACAACAGTAGCCTTAACTGTTTAATGTATGCAGATGACCTCATTATGATTCCGAAACTTCATCTGGATTACAAAATTGTTTAGATAATTTATGGATTATTGTAATAAATGGGGACTAGAAATTAACATGAAAAAAACAAAAGTATTAATTTTTAATAACACAGAAGAATATCAAAGGAAAAATTCACATTTAATGGTCAGCTTATTAATAATGAGAAGAAATATAATTATCTTGGCATGATATTCACTGTATCTGGCAGATTTACAGATGCTAAGTTTAATCTTTATAATAAAGCATTAAAAGCCTTTTTTAAATTAAAAGATTTTTCACCCATTTTAAACCTAATATTAAAACACTTTTACATCTTTTTGACCACATACTGAAGCCAATTTTGTTATATGGCTCAGAAATTTGGGCCAATTCTCTCCAAATAAGTTACAATCTAAAGGAGACAACTATTTTTTTCCAAATGTGCAAAGATCTAGTTATCGAAAAATTACATGTTAAATTTTGTAAATATTCTCTACAGGTACCTAGAAGATCAACACACCTAGCAGTGATGGGAGAGTTGGGGCGCTACCCCTATCTCTTGAGGTTATTCTTAATATGACTAAATTTTGGCTCAGACTTACAGAACAAAACAACTCTCTCATTAAAGAAGCATTTGAAGAGTCCAAAATTTTATCTAAAACATATAAAGACAATTGGTTGGGAAGCATTTATTCATTATTTAAATATCTTAATTTAACCCAGAATATTTTTAAATCACAAATCTCATATAAAGTCAATTATCATTAAAAAAAACTCCGAATTAAATATGATTAAATTTGGCTTAACCAACTAAATAATGACAAACCTGGCATGGTGCAAGGAAATAAATTAAGGACCTATAGACTATTTAAAAATAATATAGGCCTTAAAAAATATTTATTGTTAAATAATTGTAAAACATTAAATGAGTTAACCAAATTTAGAATTAGTGCCCATGAACTTGAAATAGAAAAGGGAAGATATAAAGGAATACCCCCAGATAAAAGATTTTGTAAATTATGTAATAATGACATTGTTGAGGACGAAATTCATTTCTTCTTCAATGTCCATCACTTAAAACTGAAAGGTCCAGTTTTATTTTAAATTTATCCTCTAAATTTACTAATTTTAAAACTTAAATGACTAATCTAAATTTGTATGGTTGATGTCAAATGAAGATCCATTTGTTAATAACATAATGATCAAATTAATAGATAGTTTAATAAAGACTAGAAGAGTAAAACTAAGTATTAACACATGAGTAGTCCACAGCTCTTCTAATTATACAACGGTACTGATTGTGTTCACTCTCTCATTATCTTTGAGAATGTGTTTGTTGTCTCCCTTTTCTTATATAATATTGTTTTAGTTTTATTGTCATGTATTGTAACTTCAATGAAAAAAATCACCACAATTATTTGTACACTTTAATTTAAACTATAATTGTACTGCTCCTCGGGCGTCTTGATTGACAATAAAAATTGTTGTTGTTGTTGTTGCATGCCACATCTTACTTATATTGATGATTTTTCTATATTTGAAAACGTGAACTATTGCTACAGTTAGTATCATTGGCTCAATGTTAACCTATTGCGTAAGGTTAATTAGATGTCCTATTATCACAGGATTTTAAAGAAATACACAATAATATATATTGTGTTGTCAAAAGATGATTTATATACTGTATATATACACATGGAAAAAAGTATTGCAACACCAAATTGAAATTGAATTAAAAAAACACTCTTTATTTTTTTGTGATATAATTTGGTAAAATAGAACTAGTTAAACATTATTTAAGTATCACCTGAGTTTAATCAATAAATATCGACTCGATAAGTTTTTATCATTGTTTTCAACACTTTAAATAACCAAGTTTTTAAAGTTATGTGATTGACACCTTGTAATGGGTCCCTGACAACTCTTAACTGCAGCAAGATGGCAGATTATCAGCATAAGAGAAGCAGGGATGTCGCTGTAAAAACTGCACGTATGGTTGGTCATCACCATTCCACTATAAGTCGTTTTGAGAATAAAAATCAGGCAATAAACGCTGTTAAAGACCTTCCGAGATAATGAAGACCCCCTATACCATTTGCTAGAGAAAATCAAGCATAATGAAGGTTGGTCAGAAGAAACCCATTGCATACAAGACAATCCTAAAAAGAGAGTGGTGGCCATACAGGAGCCTTTTAACAAGACTGTTCGAGATCAATTCATCGCTACTGGTTATCGTGCGATAAGACCATTTCGGAGACCTCTGCTAACGAACAGACACACAGTTTTCCGTATCTAATGTAGTGCAGAGCCCGCCAAAGTTGGAAATTAGCATCGTGGAGGAAGATCCAATGTTCAAATGGAATTTGGTTCATCTTCCTTGGCCCGGTCGTAGCCCGACTTTGAATCATATCGAGCATATATGGGACACTATTGGGCGGAAAGTGCGCGAAAGGATACCCCAGTTCAAACACATCATGAAATAACAATGCCCTTCATCAGAAATGGTGTTGCTACCTTAGCAACAAATTAGTCGATTTATGGCAGGAATCAGAAGACGTTAAGATGCGGTTATCCATTTGAATGGAGGCTTCGCACAAAGTACTAATGTTTTGGCATATAACGATCAACCATGATGTGAACATTCATCTGAAGATTAATTTTGAAATATCTGACATTGTAAAGTTCGACTACAGTAAAAGTTGTAAAATGCATTTTTTTGTACAAAAAACACTTCATTTTGTTATTAAAATTGTGGTTATATAAATCATTTTTTTGCAAACATGTTTTGTTCGTTTCAATGCCAATGTTATCATAAACTATGTTTCAATAATATTATACACATATTTTATGATATTTCATCCAAAAAAAGAGGCTGATTTTTCAAGTTTTATTAAATCAAGGTGTTGCAATACTTTTTTCCATGTGTATATATAAGTAAATTTATCTTTTCCGTTTAATTAATTATCAAAAGAGTGGCAAAAGATACCACACATATTTTCAAACTCATATAGTCGAAAAATAAACTGACCAAGCCATGGCTTAAACAGAAAAAAAGACCAACATACGACAAAAGACAGAGCACCACGAAACCCACCACATAATGGTGCTAATCGGAGATGCTCCGGAAGAGAGTAAGCAGACCCGTGTTTAATAGTGACCGCAACATAATGTCATTCGTTCGATCATAAAAATAAACAAGATTCAAAACGTTGATACAAATGAAAAAAGGGAATAAGTCAATTATGGACAACCGAGAAGGTCGAGAACAAATACCGTCAACATAAGGAAAATTTACTGTCATATGGAAATTAAGTCGCCAATCATTATAACAATTTTTGTAAATATCTAAATATAGTGAAGGATAGTTATTGCTGTGGGTATTAAATTTATTAAAATCAATTATTTGGGTAAACTTCAGCAGTATAGACAGAGAATTATTGATTATTTATCTTGAAAAATATCAACAAGGTAACGGAAAGTGTAGTTTAATTTATCAATTGATTTTGCCATTTGAATATGGACTTTCCCGTTTTGAAATTTTCTCGGAGATCTGTATTTTTGTGATTTTACTTTTTACTGAGGTTGACCATACACTGTAATTCATAACAGTAAATGAACAGGTTTGCAATGAATGGATACAATTGGTGCCCATGTAATTGAATTGATTGAATACCTGCAATATGTCGATAAACTGTCCGAATAGTATATAATTGGTGTCAAGGAGAACATCTAGTTCTTTAATTATCCAATTACACCTTTAGTAAGTATACCTAGCACATTAACATTTGTCAGTAGAAAAATGGCTTTATATGAAATGGAGGAAATACATTTACAATCAGATTTATCAAACGACTATTTCAATTCGATAAGAACACTTTTGATTGATACGATTGTGTTGGCGAGTAGTATAAAGCATTGACAAGTCAAAGCTGTCAGCCGAATAGTTTGATATTTTCGTCAATAATATTTTTGTGATGTATTACTGTTTGTAAAAAAAAAAATTGTATTAACAATTTAGAGATCTGTTGTGAAGGGGATTTTGTGTTTTTTTGCTGGTGGATACTTTACATGCATGTCACTTGTTATGTTGTAACTATGGTTGTCTTTGGTGGTTTCTAATTGAAAGCCATAGTGTTGATTTGCCTTCTCTCGTTTGCTTTCCTGCGGTTCTTGTAGGTTGAATGATGTCTGGACATCTGGGGACTACATGTCGTTTTTATGGACTGGCTTGGCAGCGAGAGTTGGACTTGCGCCTTCTTACTCTTTGTAATGAAAAAAAAACAAGACAACTCAATTTGCTGGTAGGAACAAGGATTGTAATGTTTATTATTTCTTTTCTTTTGATGATAAAATACCACAGTGGATATATCATATAGATTAAAGATAGATAATATTAACAATTACACATGCATTTCTATTTCAAATATTGATTGAATTAATTTATTAATTACGTCCATCTTATTTGTCAAACATGGAGTGAAAAACTGAAAACTCATGAAAAGCATTTACTAAAATGTAGGTATGTTTATATTTATTGAATTATTTTCACTGAATTATTAGCAATTAGTTTCTTTCTTTAAATAACTTTAAGTAACAGTATATAACTCACCTTTTTAATGAAAATAAATAAGATAACTCAATCTGCTGGTAGGAACAAGGCTTATAATGTGCGGGTAGTAGACTTATATTTGCTTTTATAGTCACTATTCATTACCCGACATTCTTGTTCCCAGCCGAGATTGAGCTTCTTTTGAAAACGATGGAATTTGTTGCCAAAATATATATCGCTTCGTAATATGCAAAATGTATTTATTTGTTTTTGAAAAGCGTTAGGATTATTATTTCTTAAATTAATTATAATAATATTTTTGGAAGAATTTCAATTTCTGATCTTAAAAATAAAAGATAATTAAAGATTTGTAAATTTTATCTTGTATACGTCAATCTTTGTATCTTAATTTTTTGATTGGTTAGCAATAACATTCTCGTGTGTCTTTAATGGTTTACTGAATATTCATGATTCTGAGAATATGGTTATAACCTTGGATGTAATATCAATTTGACATACATCTGTGTCCGACGATCTAATAACCTTCTAAACGCGTGCCATATAACTAATGAGGTTCTTGACTTGTACTATTTTTGTTTATCATGCAACTGAGATAATGCTTGTTATTCGCTATTTTCTTTATGTGTTTTCATCTTATTTTAATTTCCTATATCAACGAATTATTTGACATTTATATTCTGTTTTACTTGTAACTATCTTAATAACCTATCTATAAACATATATTTTTGTTTTGATAAGATCTATTTTAATTCAATTTCTAATTATTTCTAAAAACGTCCTAAATCCTTTCATAACAGATCCTTAGTGTTTATGAAGTCCTTGGCGTTTCAAAATTCTTGTCGAACATTTTGTACAGTCTTAATTAGACTTAGTATCTTTGTGTTTGATGCACAGTCTATTATCAGGTCACTAGTGGTATCAAAAAATGAGTTTTCGGATTGATTATTATTTTTTTCTGACGCAATTTCAGTTTGTGTTGATTTAACGTTATCGTCAATGTCTGGACAGCGCAAATGGTTTTATCCTTCAATTAACCAGTTTAATTAGAGTCTAACCGCTTCCATTTTTTTTGCAAATGGTAATGTGAATATCCTTTTTTTGAGTTATAATTAACTTAAAGGTCTTCTTTGCGGTCCGCGTTTTAAACCTTGTTGATTCCTTTTGAAAAAACCAGAGACAAGTATTTGGGTTTGAACGACTAAACCTGAAATGTCGGTGTAAAAATACAAAAATTTTAATTGTCAGAATATAAAACTCATTTGTACTCCCTGCGAAACTGAAGAAAAGATTGATAATCCTTGATTTTCGTCCTTTTTAACCAGCTTAATATTCAAACACATTTTATTTTTTTCCGACAATGTACATATAATGTTTATGTATAACGTATTTCACAGGAACCAATACTAAAAAGGCTCAACAGCTCGTGACAATTTGATACAGATTTATTTTAACTATGTTATTTAATGCTTATGATGATATCAAACTTGCCAAAGACTATAGAAATTAAAACCCTTGGTTAAAAGTAAGCCAGTATATCCAGTTCTAGCTTTTTATAAAACGTATAAATTATATTATTACTTAATACTATTGAACAAGTAGTTATGGATAATGGTCATTGGGTAACACGTATTTGCAAACATTTTATGTTTTGCTTTCATCGGCAGTTGCATTTTGAAAGAAAAGATACTTTCACTAACATTAATTTGCTTGTCATCGTTGATATTAAATAAATAATAATTAACGATACGCATAATGCCATGTGTTAGCGGTTATTAATGATCATGAAATATTCATCAACTCTTTTGAGTCATTAAGCCAGGTTATTTGAAGTGACTACAGAACAAATAATTTGTATTATATTTTATTTATAGATTTTTTATTAGTCGAACGATTAGGTTTTGTGAATGTTAAAAAATATGAGTACTTATTCATAACAGACAGCTAGCATCAATTACATTAGTAGTCAAGGCATTAATAAATTAGTGATTGTCATTTTAACAATTTTATAAATAAATTTATGTAAATGTTGCGTTGTCCTCAACAAAGTGTTTATAGCTGAATAGATACACATTTTAATTCCCAGTTCTGTGCTAATACACACATTATAAATTAATCATATTCAATTAACGAAGACATGAGTTCAAATGTTTTTGATTTAGCAGTCTTGAGGGACAGTGACAAATACAATTGAAAAAATAAATATTTTCAAAAGTATCAATCTTTAAATCATTTCAATGTAGATTTATCGTGCGATTAATGATCAAAGATCTTAAATTTACAAACAGCTGAAAGCGTACCGAATAACACCTGGTTATTTTAGTGGAGTGACAAATTAAGATAAAAAAATCACCGCTTAATGTTCAAAGTTAATGGACCAGTTAAGTCACTGGCTGGAACAGAAACTTGTAAAAGGTCAATATCTTGTTATTAAACATTTTGTCCGGTCGTTGAGTTTTCTCATTTCGGGGTTGTCATAAAGTAGCAAGAAATCTTGATACTTTCAATATTCCTAATATGTATAATCGAAAGTCTTGTAATCATATGTATACGTCTTGTAGTCATTGCATACGATATGTCGCAATTGCCTTTCATACGTGTTTAGTGATTAACATTCCTGAATTGACTTAGGCCGTGTTCACATTGACCTAAACTCGGTGTTGTGTTAGTGTAATTCACACGTAAACCAAACACAATTACGTTCCCATTGATAAACCTCAATGTTTACATGTACTTTAAATCATGTTTTGTATTCATGCAGTCGATAGTCAATGTAGGCCTTGTGTGGATTGAGTGTACACAAAACTAGGTATTTAAAACATGAATTTTACAATGGAAGAAATGTTTTGCGAATAAAATTGATATTCATAATAAATAATTAAGTTCTTAACAGAAATATTTGTCTAAATTTGATATATTTATTTGTTTTTAAGAAACATCAACCCCTTATCAAGAATCAAAGCATCATCATTGCCGAAATCATAATGTGTTTGTTGTTATAAAAAAAACTTTAAGAAGCTCTACCAATCCCTTATCAAGAATCAAAGCATCATCATTGCCGAAATCATAATTTATTTGAAAAGGTCTTCCCGAATCGATTGGATTGATATTCACAAAAATATTTGCAACTGGTCTTTACTCAAACTATTAAGTGTGCAGTAAATTGAATATTGTTTATCTAGTATCTCAGATCCGTTAAAATACACTTAGAAATGAAAACAACAACAATACCCTTTCCCTTTTGACAAATTCTTCTTTGAGTAGAAATGCCATTTGGAATAAATGAAAAACATCCCACCTGCGCTTTCTCAATAATATTTTTACAGTGTGTAGTACTACTTTTGGGACAAAAAAATTATAGAAAACTTCATCGGCTATGACTTAAAAGATTGACAATTTTGTGTTTAAGGGGGTCTTGAAATCTTTGACAGCTTCCGAAGAGCTAATTTTTTAACCATTTTCAGCTGGACCAAATCACAACATTACTATAATTTTCGTCACAATTTTTTTGGTACACTGTCATTTTATCCCCCTACTTGCTATTTGAGGCAGTAAACATGAAGAAATACATTTGGAAGAGGTTAAACAAAATAATTGGCAAGTGACACACTGTCCACACTAGGGAAAATGCAAATAAAAGGACGATAACTGTGTACTCGGACCTTATGGTCAGGTTTTTTTTTTCGCGCGAACATTTTTATTCAGTTTTATCGACACCAGCAATCAAATATTTTTTTTTCAAAATTTTAACACTATAATGTATGGGTAAAATCCGGCTTCAGAATACTTTTTTGTATACCATTACATTTTTTTTTATCAAATTGGGGATCAGAATATTTTCAACGATAAACCCATTACACCACCCTTTTTTTTAAAGTCAAATGGTCGTTCCCTAACTACTAGAAAAAGTTGTCCGGAAAATGTAGTATTCGGTTCTATGTAATGAACATTTAAATGACATATAGTTTACAAAGTGTGTTCAAATCTTATTTACAGGTAACTGAACAGGGTGTATAGATGTGAACAAATTTAATGTGAAACCTGTGTCATTGCATTAAACTAATTGTAAACATGTTTACTGTACATGGCGTTTGGTGTAAACACGGTCTATTTATACACTGTATGCCGTAATGAACACGACAGGAGTTACACTTTGTCATGAATATATTCGCCTGGTTTATCCACGAAGAAACATTAAAAAAGGCTCAGAAAGAAGACTGTCTCAACTGGTTTGTTGTCTTTTTCAATTTCCGTCCTTTTTACATGTATACGACCGCCAAAATTGAAAATTTTTTGGTCGTATATTGGTATCACGTTGGCGTCGTCGTCTGCGTCGTCGTCGTCGTCCGAATACTTTTAGTTTTCTCACTCTAACTTTAGTAAAAGTAAATAGAAATCTATGAAATTTTAACACAAGGTTTATGATCACAAAAGGAAGGTTGGGATTGATTTTGGGAGTTTTGGTTTCAACAGTTTAGGAATAAGGGGCCAAAAAAGAGCCCAAATAAGCATTATTCTTGGTTTTCGCACAATAACTTTAGTATAAGTACATAGAAATCAATGAATTTTAAACACAAGGTTTATGACCACAAAAGGAAGGTTGGGATTGATTTTGGGAGTTGAGGTCCCAACAGTTTAGGAATTAGGGGCCAAAAAGGGGCCCACATAAGCATTATTCTTGGTTTTCGCACCATAACTTAAGTTTAAGTAAATAGAAATCTATGAAATTTAAACACAAGGTTTATGACCATAAAAGGAAGGTTACGTGTGATTTTGTGAGTTTTGGTCCCAACAGTTTAGGAATAAGGGGCCCAAAGGGTCCAAAATTGAACTTTGTTTGATTTCATCAAAAATTGAATAATTGAGGTTCTTTGATATGTGTATGTAGATTCTTTATTTTTGTCCCATTTTCAAATTGGTCTACATTAAGTTCCAAAGGGTCCAAAATTAAACTTAGTTTGATTTTATCAATAATTGAATCCTTGGGGTTCTTTGATATGTTGAATCTAAACATGTTCTTAGATTTTTGATTATTGGCCCAGTTTTCAAGTTGGTTCAAATCAGGATCCAAAATTATTATATTAAGTATTGCAAGAAATTTTCAATTGCACAGTATTTAGCAATAGCAAAGCAAGAAATCTTCAATTGCACAGTATTGTGCAATAGCAAGAAATTTTCAATTGCACAGTATTGCGCAATAGCAAGAAATCTTCAATTGCACAGTATTGTGCAATAGCAAATATTTTCAATTACACAGTATTGCGCAATAGCAAGAAATATCTAATTGCACAATATTGTGCAATAGCAAGACATTTTCAATTGGAGTTATCTTTCTTTGTCCAGAATAGTAGTTGAATCATCTTAAATCATTGTTTTATACAATATACAATGTATATTCACTTTTACTACCAACTGATTAATTAAAACAATCTTTACCATTCAGTGATAACAAGCACTTTTTCACATTTTAATATTTTATGATAAAATTGAGAAAGGAAATGGTGAATATGTCAAAGCGACAACCACCCGACCATAGAGCAACAACAGCCGAATGCAACCAATGGGTCTTCAATGTAGCGAGAATTCCCGCACCCGTAGGTGTCCTTCAGCTGGCCCCTAAAATATGCATAATAGTACAGTGATAATGGACGCCATACTAAACTCCGAATTATACACAAGAAACTAAAATTTAAAATCATACAAGACTAACAAAGGCCAGAGGCTCCTGACTTGGGACAGGCGCAAAATTGCGGCGGGGTTAAACATGTTTATGAGATCTCAACCCTCCCCCTATACCTCTAGCCAATGTAGAAAAGTAAAAGAATAACAATACGCACATTAAAATTCAGTTCAAGAGAAGTCCGAGTCCGATGTCAAAAGATGTAACAAAAGAAAATAAATAAAATGACAATAATACATAAATAACAGCAGACTACTAGCAGTTAACTGACATGCCAGCTCCAGACCTCAATTAAACTGATTGAAAGATTATGTCTTCATCATATGAATATCAGGTACAATCCCTCCGTTAGGGGTTTAGTATCATACTATCATAAAATATATGAGAAGAACATAACCCGTGTCATGCCAACAACTGTTTTTTTAGAAATAAATGTGTTTAGTTCCCGATGCAAAGACCCTATCAGTGAATCAATGTTAAAGCCAAAATATGCAATCTTTAATGACCTGACAACAGTACCGTAACTATATCCCCTTTTAATAAGTCTATTTAAAGGTGTTGTTAGTTTCTGAGGAGAATACTGACATTTTTGTGCTTTATAAAGAATATTTCCATAAAATTTTGGATGTGAAATACCTGAACGTATAAGATGTCTGCATGTTGAGTTATATTTACGAATTATTTCCTTATACCGGTGATAAAATTTAGTAAATGTTTTGACCAGTTTGTGATATCGAAAACCCTGGTGTAATAATTTTTCAGTAATACATAAATTTCTCTCGCTAAAATCTAATACATTGTTACATACACGAGCGAATCGTACAAGTTGAGATATATAAACACCATAAGATGGTGACAAGGGAACGTCACCATCTAAAAATGGACAATTAACAATAGGAAACGAAAAATCATCTCTTTTATCATAAATTTTTGTATTAAGCTTCCCGTTTATGATATAGATATCAAGATCGAGGAAAGGGCAGTGGTCATTGTTATCATTAGCTTTATTTAAAGTAAGTTCTACAGGATAAATTTCTTTAGTATACATACTGAAGTCGTCATTATTTAGAGCCAATATATCATCCAAATATCTAAAAGTATTGTTAAATTTTTGTATCAAATGTTGTTTTGATGGGTCTTTGCTAATTTTAGTCATAAATTGTAACTCATAACAATACAAAAAACAGGTCCGCAATAAGTGGTGCACAGTTAGTCCCCATTGGAATTCCAATAACTTGACGATATACGGAATCTCCAAAGCGAACAAAAATGTTATCAAGTAAAAATTCAAGTGCATAAATAGTATCAAAGCATGTCCAATTGACATAGTTCTTTTGTTTATTGCTACTAAAAAAATGATCTAAAAGAGTTTGAACATATGTACTCGCATTCCGACTTTTTAAATGCCCAGTTAATTAGGGATGTGAATTTTTTCTTAATAAGAATATGAGGCAAAGTGGTATATAGGGTAGAAAAATCAAAACTTTGAACAGATTCAAAATCACCAATATATGCATGCAATTTATCAAGTACTTCCAACGAGTTTTTGACACTCCAAAAGTAATTAATTCCACTATTTTCAAAGGCCTTATTTGAACAATTTATTATCAGGTTTTTTATTGTACCAAGTGTACTAGTAAGTAAAACAGACAATTTAGTAGTTGAACAATGGCTAGAAGATGAAATAAATCTATATTTGTAAGGTTTTTTGTGCAGCTTCGGAAGCCAGTACATAGTTGGGACTTTCATTGTGTTTGGTTCTGCTTGTAAAGAAGTAGCTAAAAGTTTATGTTTGTTACAGATGTCGTTTTCTGAAAATGAAGTCAGTTGGAATGTTGGTGAATTCGTGATTTCCTTTTGCAAAACCTCTATATAAAATTTACGTCAAACAATAATGATATTATTAGCAGCTTTATCAGCCGGGACAAAAACAAATTCCTTGGCTAGTTCTGTTAGTTTATTTTTGATACGCGAAATAGGGTTTTTATAGTTTTTGTTGAGGGTAAAATGTTCTTTAAAATGTTGTATTCGAATATCAACTATCTTCATTACTGAATTAAAAAAAGAGTCCAAAGATTTTTTGTCAGCTTTTTCCCGTTTTACCCATTTCAAACAGTAGGCACGGAGTGAGTCGTTGATGATATTACGACACTCATTCCAGTTAATAGTTGACGGGGGACGATATTTAGGTCCTTTACTGAGGAATGATTTTAACTCTCGGTCGCGAACGATGTTAAGGTCTCCTGTTATAACATGGGAAATTGGTCCATAGGTGTATTCTGAATTATTGCAATTACACGACATAGGTGTATTTTCAGTGATATTTACATCTTTACACAATTGGCTATAATTAAACACATATTTTCGGGTAGATTTCTTGTAAATATAACAAATGAGAGGGAGTTCAGTATTATCAAAATATCCAGGAATTTGGTCTTTAACAGAATGGTCGTTAAAAATACCGGCAATATTTACAAAATCAAAACCTTTATTGACATACTTTATTTTAATAAAATGTTTTTTATGATCTTCAGGGCGATCAATTTTTGGAAACAGTTTAGAATAACAAAATGCCATTATAATTTGGACAATTTCATACTTAGGACTGTAATATGAAATTGTGTTGCAATCCTCTAAAATTTTATTTAATTTATTTATAGGTAAAGAACAAAGCTTGGTTAACAGATAATGTCTGCCGTTGTTTTTTGAAATGGAAATTAGGTCCGAAATATTTGTATGGTTGGTCCGAAATTTCTTTGATTGCGATTTTTTCTGCGTCCATGAGAACGATTTTTACGAACAGTTTTAGAAACTATATCCAAAATGTTAACAGAATCGTTCTTGATATATTGCCAATTCCCATGATATTATCATTAAGACCGAGAGGGTAGACTGTCTGTAATTTTTTAATCCAATTTAATTCATTTATTTTTCGTGATCGTACAAACTTGGAATGAGATTCACCAGGCTGCTTATTTACTACTTCTAAAGGTTGAACTGTTAAATATTTAATAGGATGACTGTGCTTCTTAAGATGTTGATAAATGATACTTTTGAATTTATTGGGTCTTTTAAAACGATAAAGGTGTTCTTGCGTGCGTTTAGATAAATATCGCCCAGTTTCACCTACGTACTGAATACCGCATCCCGGTTTGTTTCATGTGAGTAAATAAATAATACTGTTTGTTTTTCAAGTAATAACAGTTTCAAAATTTAGAGAAAATGTGCGACCATTAAATGTGGACCTTACTGTATTGTTGGTGGAAAGACGGGGACACGTAAGTCATTTTTTGGCATGACACTTATCGATAGAAGGGTAACCACGATTTTTATTGTTAAAAACGTTAGCGATGGTAGTATTTTTAGATAAGCGATTCCGAAGATTGAGACGTGTAGATACCCTTTGAACGAGTTTAGTATTTAATATTTTTCCATTTCTAAGCTTCATATTTGTTTTTTGGTATGTAGATTTATTATAAAGGAGCAAAGACTGGCGTCCAGAATATGAACCATAACACAGTAGATTAAATTGTGTAAAAATGATAAAACTGTTCGGCTCAAGACGTCAAATGCTTATAGTCATAAGTTACCCGACAAATTTAACAAAAGATAGGGTATATCAAGGTAGCGACTGACGTCTGACTAAATAGATGAATGGGGCTGAATATTAAAATACTACTTTTTGATAGATATTCCTAAAGTAATGAACATAGAGAAGTTCTCGCTCGGACACACACTCCATAATCTAGTATAATATAAGAGCATAAACCTTAAGCACGGGGAGGCACTCTACTGTCTCCACACGGCACTAAAGACAAACTCTGTAAAAAATAAAATTGAGAAAGGAAATGGTGAATATGTCAAAGCGACAACCACCCGACCATAGAGCAAACAACAGCCGAAGGCAACCAATGGGTCTTCAATGTAGCGAGAATTCCCGCACCCGTAGGTGTCCTTCAGCTGGCCCCTAAAATATGCATAATAGTACAGTGATAATGGACGCCATACTAAACTCCGAATTATACACAAGAAACTAAAATTTAAAATCATACAAGACTAACAAAGGCCAGAGGCTCCTGACTTGGGACAGGCGCAAAATTGCGGCGGGGTTAAACATGTTTATGAGATCTCAACCCTCCCCCTATACCTCTAGCCAATGTAGAAAAGTAAAAGAATAACAATACGCACATTAAAATTCAGTTCAAGAGAAGTCCGAGTCCGATGTCAAAAGATGTAACAAAAGAAAATAAATAAAATGACAATAATACATAAATAACAGCAGACTACTAGCAGTTAACTGACATGCCAGCTCCAGACCTCAATTAAACTGATTGAAAGATTATGTCTTCATCATATGAATATCAGGTACAATCCCTCCCGTTAGGGGTTTAGTATCATACTATCATAAAATATATGAGAAGAACATAACCCGTGTCATGCCAACAACTGTTCTTTTTAGAAATAAATGTGTTTAGTTCCGATGCAAAGACCCTATCAGTGAATCAATGTTAAAGCCAAAATATGCAATCTTTAATGACCTGACAACAGTATCGTAACTATATCCCCTTTTAATAAGTCTATTTAAAGGTGTTGTTAGTTTCTGAGGAGAATACTGACATTTTTGTGCTTTATAAAGAATATTTCCATAAAATTTTGGATGTGAAATACCTGAACGTATAAGATGTCTGCATGTTGATTTATATATTTACGAATTATTTCCTTATACCGGTGATAAAATTTAGTAAATGTTTAGACCAGTTTGTGATATCGAAAACCCTGGTGTAATAATTTTTCAGTAATACATAAATTTCTCTCGCTAGTATTTAAATGAGTAGTTATTGTTGCAAACTCCATTAGAAATTTGAATTGAGATCAGTTTTG
>NW_027267514.1:0-26677 GCF_963676685.1 Mytilus edulis | reverse complement strand
TCTTCGTCACATGTCATGTTATATATCAGTATAGTTTGATTGACTTTGGTGAAACACTCTCTGAGAAAATGCTGATTTTATGCATTTTTCCATAGGTTCAATGCAAAACTTGCTCCCAGTTTTCCATGACAACGGCGGCCATTTTGGACTATCCAAATATTGTCTTGACATCTTAGCATACTGGGTAACATTTTCATAAAGTTTCATCCAGTTGGGTCTTATAACGAAAGAGTTAGAATTTTTGATATTTTAGCTTGTTTCCATGGTAACAGCGGCCATTTTGGAAATTCCAAAGTCAAATGGGACATCTTCATATGCCAGTCAATATTTGTGTGAAGTTTCATTAACTTTTGAGCATTTTGATTTTTTGGACATTTTTGCTGTTTCCATGGTAACGGCGGCCATTTTGAAAATGCCATACCCGATTGCAAATCTGCACATGCTGGTTAACATTATGGTTAAGTTCCATTAACATTGGTTCATAAAATTCCAAGATATAAGCTGGACAAAAATAGTGGAAGAAAAAAAATAATAATAGAAAAAAAGAAACGTAGAATAACAATATGTCACCCCAACTCCGTTGAGGGTGCCATAACTAGATTTGTAATTGCTAGCAATAACGGATGGCACCCTTGTCCCCCATTGCCAGGCGAGCGGCAGCCATTTTGAAAATTCCAAAGTCAAAGAGTGCATCTACACATGCAAGTCATCATTTTTGTAAAAATTCATTAGGTTTGGAGCATTTTGAAATTTTGGACAATTTTGCTGTTTCCATGGTTACGGCGGCCATTTTGGAAATTCCAACTTCAAAATGCAACTCCGTTACATGTCAGCCACTATTTCTGTAAAGTTTCATCCAGTTTGCAGCACTTTATTTTTTTTTGGAAATTTTGAACATTTGTGCTGCAACCATGGTTACAGTAGATAATTCCAAAATTCTAAAAGCAGACATCTCATTGCCACATGTCATGTTGTATATCAATACAGTTTCATTTACTTTGCTGCACTATTCTCTGAGAAAATGCTGATTTTATGCATTTTTCCATAGGGTCAATGCAAAACTTGGCCCTAGTTTCCATGACAACGGCGGCCATTTTGAACTATCAAATTATTGTTTTGACATCTTGGCATACTGGGTCACATTTTCATTAAAGTTTCATCCAGCTGGATGTTACAATGAAAGAGTTAGAATTTTTGATATTTGAGCTGTTTCCATGGTAACGGCAGCCATTTTGGAAATTCCAAAGTCAAACTGCAAATCATCTCATGCCAGTTACCATTCCTGTGGAGTTTCTTCCAATTTGGAACACTTTGAATATTTTCGGATTTTTGCAGTTTCCATGGAAACGGCAGCCATCTTGACCATTCCAAAGTCAGGTGCACAACTTCATATGCTGGTCCACATTATGGTATAGTTCCATCAACATTGGTCCATACAATTCCGAGAAACTGTGTGGACAAAAAGTGTTGAAGAAGAATAATAAAAATAAGGAAAAAAAGAAACGTACAATAACAATACGTCACCCCAACTCCGTTGAGGGTGCCATAACTAGATTTGCCATTGCAAGCAATAGCGGATGGCACCCTTCCCCCATTGCCAGGCGAGCGGCAGCCATTTTGAAAACTTCAAAGTCAAAGAGTGCATCTACACATGCAAAACATCATTTTTGTAAAATTTCATTAAGTTTGGAGCATTTTGAAAATTTTGAATTTTTTGCTGTTTCCATGGTAACGGCGGCCATTTTGAATATTCCAATGTCAAACCCCCGCTGCAATTTTTTCCCTCCATAATCATATAGCATTTAATGTCTCTAGATTAAATTTAACATTAATGTTCTGGAATGTTCCGTGAAAATTCAAAGTTTTGGACCTTTTTGCATTGTTTCCATGGTAACAACAGCTATTTTGGAAATTCCAACTCCAAATGCCACATCTTCCAATGTTGCTCATCGTTACTGTGAGGTTTCGTGAAGTTTGGAGCATTTTGAGATTTTTGAAATTTTTGGTGTAGTTCCCATGGCGACATAGTAGTTCCAATGAGTGCCAAAATCATCCAACACCTGTATATAGTGGGCACCTACATTGTATAAAAATATGATGATTCTGAGTTAAAGCATTACCATACAGTTCACCAAAACTAAAAACTGTATTTTTTCACATTTGTTCTGTTTCCATGGTAACGGCAGCCATTTTTTACCATTCCAATGTCTCTTGCACAACTCCACATGGCGGTTCAATATTATGGTATAGTTCCATCAACATTGGTCGGCCCAATTCTGAGAAATAGTATGGACAAAATGTGTGGAAGAATAAAAATAATAATAATAATAAAAAGAAAAAAAAGAAACGAACAATAACAAGATGTCACCCCAACTCCGTTGAGGGTGCCATAACTAGATTTGTAAATTGCTAGCAATAAACGGATGGCACCCTTCCCCTTATTGCCAGGTGAGCGGCAGCCATTTTGAAAATTCCAAAGTTAAAGAGTGCATCTACAGATGTTTAGTAACATTTTTGCAAAGTTTCATTAAGTTTGAAGCATTTTGAAAATTTTATATATTTTTGCTGTTTCCATGGTTACGGCGGCCATTTTGAAAATTCCAAAGTCAAACTGCAAATCAGCACATGCCAGGTACCAATCCTGTGGAGTTTCTTCCAGTTTGGAGCACTTTGATTTTTTTCGTATTTTTGCTGTTTCCATGGAAACGGCGGCCATTTTTTACCATTCCATATCAAGGTGCACAACTTCATATGGGGGACTTCATTATAGTAGAGTTCCATCAACATTGGTCCATTGGATTCCAAGAACTCGCGCGGACAAAATGTGTGGAAGAAAAATAAGAAAAACTAGAATTGCCATTGCAAGCAATAGCGGATGTCACCCTGGTCCACCAATTGCCACTAAACAGCAGCCATGTAACGGCAAGCCATTTTGGAAATTCCAAAGTTGAATGCGGCATCTAGATTTACAAGTTAACATTTCTGTAACGTTTCATACACTTTTGAAGAATTTTCAAAATTTTGCTATTTTTGAACAGTTTCCATGGCAACATTTGAAAATTCCAGTCATACTGCTGCTTCATAGTGTACTCCCCATAATATTATACCATCATATAACATTTAAGGGCTGTAGAATTAATTTAACCCTAATGTTCTGGAATGTTCCATGAAATTTTTCATATTTTTGCTGTTTCCATGGCAATGGCAGCCATGTTTTTAATTCCAAAGTCAGGTGCACAACTAGACATGGTGATCAATATTATGTTATAGTTCCATCAGCATTGGTCCATTCAGTTCCGAGAACTAAGCTGGACAAAAAGTGTGGAATAAGAATAATAAAAAAGAATCGAACAATAACAATATGTCACCCGACCTCCGTCAGGGTGACATAAAAAGAAACGTAGAATAACAATACGTCACCCCAACTCCGTTGAGGGTGCCATAAAAAGAAGAAGAAGAAGAATAATAAAAATAATAAGAACTGAGCAAAAACAATAAGTCTCCAAACTTTGTTTGGGAGACTTAATAAAAGAAAAAGTTGATAGAAATCGTGTTTCATGATCCTAGCTAAAAAATATGATTATAAGTATTCAATTGAATGCCTTTTTTAGAAATTTCTTCTGCGCTTCATACAAAATATACTTCGATCAACGCTTTTACACCCCAATTAAATTTACAAAATGAAGCATTCTATTCATAAACGATATACTTGTACAATCTTAAAACAAATTTTCTGTTCAGGGCATATAAAATGTCTACAGGTATATGAAGAGACTCCGTACATTAAAAATATCAATTTGTATGAGAAAACATCTACACAATGGCTAATAAATAATATATAATTCAGTTACGGAATAGAGGAAAATAACAAAAATACCGAACACCGAGGAAAATTCTAATCGGAAAGTACCTAAGCAAATGACAAAATCAAAAGCTCTAACACATCAAATGAATGGATGACAACTGTTTTATTCCTGACATGGTATCGGCATTTTCTTATGTTCATTAAATCTGGTTTTAAAGCTAGCTAAACCTCTTATTTGTATTACAGTCGCACTAATTTAAAAAGATTATAGAAAATCAAATTAGCTTACAATTTAGATTGAACCTTGGTGACTGTTCAAGTAGTCCATGATCACCTAGTTCCCAACACTGATTTTCCCAGTTACCTGTACTGATGGTTTTGAACTGTTTTGATATTTATTTATTTTTTATGTCAAATACATTTTTACAGTTGGCCATGCAGTATGAGTTTTGTTCATTGTTAAAGGTGGTGCAGGGACCGATAATGCTAAGTTGAACGTTTTTTGCTCTCTGGTGTAAAATTGTCTCAATGGCAGCCATATCACATCTACTTATTTATTCATTATTTATATTCAAATTTTCAGTGTAACTATGAGTAAAAAAATATGAAAGATATATGCATCAATTGGACAGCAACGAAACTGCACAAATAAAAACAACAAGACATTTAAAGGGCAATATATATATATATACAGTCGGTGACCATAAGCAGGTGTAAAATGAAATTGCTCAATCACTTAATAGACCCGCTTTGGCAAGAGTATTGAGAAATTTGTTTGACCTATGCATTACTTAACGGTGACCTTATACATAAGGGTATGGAAAAGGGTCCTACATTTCTGCCATTTTCCTCTAATCTTTATATTTTGTGTTCATTATCTCTTTTGAGCAAAACACCACCCACATCCTAATACATGTATTTTTATAAACCTATTATATCTTAGGCCGTACTCCAGAGTTGATATCTAACACATACTTCAGAAACTGCAGATACAGTAAGATATGGTCATGTGCCACGCCAAGATCAAACGTGTTCTGAAACAAATGCAAAAAAAACCAAAAACAACCAAACCCAAACAAAAACGGAACATTTTAGACACACTAGTCACTGTCAATTATTTATGTTTATAAGAAATCGAAATCAACAAAATTACATCCATAACCCTTATTAATAAATCTCTTACGCCAACATATTAAATTAAATGGTAATATTAATATATATATTATATATATATGACAGTACCATAAAAAACTATGTCATTCGCCATTTAATTCCTTTAGGTAAAGTGACTCAAGATAATGGGAGAACCACTTGATATTCTAAGAGGGAGGAAGTTGAAGGCTGTTTCCAGATTATCTATTCATAACAGCTAGATGAACATGTCACGGCGTGTCGTACTTGTAGGTATGAATATAACATACATAAGTAACTTTTAACTTCAAAAACTAGAGCCTGTGTCGCTCATCTGACTCTACTTGGGTATTTGAAATCATATAAAAAAGATGAAAATCATAACAGATACTTAAATAATGGTTAAGGCCAAAAGTTTGACATTGGCCCCATAATTTATTAATAAAGCTTGGTGGCCATCTTGAACAGAAAATCAGCAATAATAGTAACACTTCATCATCACCTCATTAGGAACATTTATGACATGTCCAAGCAGTGGTTCTCTAAAAGAAGACATTTGCATGTATTTCCTTAATAGAGTCCTATGTTAAACTAAGTCCCCTGCTCATCTTGGATCACGGATCAGCTACAAAGAAACACGTTAAACACTTGGGTAGCACCTCGTAAGGAACATTCATGTCATATTTGGTTTCATTCCATTCAGTGGTTCTCTAGAAGAAGTTTAAAATATAAAAAGTTAGTGACGACAACGACGGACGACGGACGCCAAGTGATAAAAAAGGGAGGGTTATGTGTTTTTTTTTCTTCTTATAGTTAGATTTTTTTTCTCTTGCAAACGACGAAACTTGATTTAGTTTTTCGTTGCAATCAATCCAATTTTTATATAATTTATTAATAACTTTATAAGGTATGGGGGAATTTGCATGATCTCTTTGGGGATATTAAGAATATTTCTTTTAGAAAAAAACATACCCTTCTCCCTCTTTGAAATGAAATGGTTGTTCCCTTATACAATGAATACTTGTGTATCGCTTTAAACGTGATGTTGAGTAACAACGTGTTCATTCAAGAGCCATCTTCGATTTAAAAAAAAATCTTTCAATGATGGTGGCAACTGTTACGGTAATGAACTATTAGTATGGGTTTAAATAAATATAATATATAAATATAATGAAGCTAACTCCCAGCGGCAGAGCTCCGTTGAACTTAAACTATAATGACGTTGACAAAAAGAAACGTTCTTATGTCTAATTAGAATACGTCTTTATTGTGACGTCGGCCCTTCCCATCATTCTCTTCTTTCCTTCACAACGACGTTAAAAGAAATACACACAGAGATTCAGCAACTTATTAAAGATTAAAAGAGTATGGAAGAAACAAACCACATCATGACCATATTTATTCCAAGGATGTACGGAATATGTTATGTTTTTTATGGAATAATGTAAGTATGTTAAATAATTTAAACACGAATTGTACTAACTTTTATTTTAAAAATTGTTCTTGGTTTGGGAAGGGCGGATAGAAGTTTGACGTTTTAAGCATAAAAAAAAAAACTAATAACTGTAACTTTTGAATTTTTTGTTAATAATGAAAATTGAGAATTGTTTTTGACAGCTAGATTTATATTCTTTATACTGGTACAGTTTTGGATTTACATATTCTTATTTTGATTTATAGATTTGAAGACGAGTTTTTCCATCAATGTGAAAGGATGGTCAGAAAAATGGAAAAGAAGATTAAGCTACACAGACAAATATACAAGCAACTGCAAAAGCAACAAAAGGTTAGTTTAGAAGTCTATAATTAAAACAAACATGGTATCACAGGGCAGTCACCATTCATCAATAGTTGTTAATCAAAAAGTGTCGGACGAAAAAAACTGGCAATTAAGATCTCCTCAGGGGATCGTACAAAAAAAAATGAAAAAAAGGTCAGGAATAATGTTACAATAAGCAAAAAGGGCGTGGAAAAACAAAAAAGGTATATTGTAAGATTGCTACCTGGAAATTGTTTAAACATAAGAAAGATATACAATGCATAATTAGTTATTCTCTCAGGGACATCTACGAAATGGGTCATTAAAACTTTTAAAAAAACTTTGCAACAATAAATTTCACTGAGGAGGCCGGTATACAACTAGCTTATAAATAGCAACACTTGAAGATTTAGTTCGGTGTTTTTTATTCAGATAGTCAGACAGTAGTACCAGAGACATATACTACCATAGACGGGGGTGGGGGGCTTAGAGCTCTCCTTTTGTTAAAAAAAATGGTTGATTATAAAGCGAATCAATGAAGCATGACTGTAGCCTTCCTTGTCGCCAAAGCGCCAATTGAGCTTTTCTCATCACTTGTGGTGTGTCGTCCGTCGTCGTTATCTTTTACAAAAATATGCTACTCTGAAACGAGTGGGCCAAATTTCACCACACTCAGCCCAAACCATCTTTGGGGTATCTAGTTTTAAAAATGTGTTCGGTGACCCGGCCAAACAACAAAAATGGCCGCCATGACTAAAAACAGAACATAGAGGTAAAATGTAGATTTTGGCTTATATCTCTGAAACCAAAGCATTTATAGCAAATCTGACATGGGGGTAAAATTGTTTATCAGGTGAAGTTCTATCCGCCCTGAAATTTTACTCGTTGTTGAGTTGCTGGCCCTGAATTGGTAAACTTTTAAGAAAATTTTACCATTTTTTGTTATTATCTTGAATATTATTGTAGATAGAGATAAACTGTAAAGTGTTGTTCAGCATTAATGTTCAGCAAAGTAAGATCTACAAATAAGTCAACATGTCCAAAATGGGCAATTGACCCTTTTAGGAGTTATTGCCCTTTATATTTTACAAAACATTTTTTCACTGTAACTACTGGGTCAAGTTCATAATAGATAAAGATAATTGTAAGCAGCAAGAATGATCAGTAAAGTAGGATCTACAAACACATCACCATAACCAAAAAAACAATTTTGAAATGAATCCATCTGTGTCCTTTGTTTAACATGCACATAGACCACGGTAAGCGACACAAGCTCTTTAGAAACTCTAGTTATGTCAGTCAGAAAGCCCCCCTTACAAAAAGTTCTGCATCCACCACTGGATACGTTATAGGTCTCTCCTAGTACACTGTTGCAGTTATAATTATAATAATATGAATTAATTTACTTTTCAGGTGTGTTGGCTTGCTAACAGCAAAGTTACAACATACCAACATTGCTTAGATACTTCAAAGAAGATATATGATCATGTAGCAGAAACTTTAAATAAACGTGAAATGCGCTCAAAGCAAACAGCAATATCTAAGGTTCAGAACCATCTTCAGGCAAAATTAAAACTAGCAAAAAGGGCAGAAGAGAAGTACCAAACTATTCTGGCAAATGAATCCAAGACAAGATCATCCATCAAAGAGGTAAATAAATCTTCATAATCCAACAAACCTACCCATCGATTTAATCAATTAAAAAGAGGGGTCTGGGTGGCCCTGCCAACTCAATTACCTTACACTTTCAGTTTTCTTTCTATTCTGTGTTTTTAATTTTTAATAAATTTGAATGAATGTGCTGAAGGGTAGATAAGGATTAAATAGCATTTACTGAACAGCTTCTGAAACATGAGATATTTTCGGGGCTGGATAAACTGATAAGCATTGTATATATGTTCCAGACCGTATGAGTATTTGGACCGTACGCGTACGGTCTGGACCGTATGCGTACTTTTTCAAAATACTCATACGGTCGGACTAATTAAGAAGTTGTCAAAGTTAATTAGATCCATATAACAGATCAATATAACTTAACTCTCAAATAGATATAAAAAAGTTTAATTGTAATTGAAAAAAAACAACTATATATTTTAATGATTTAAAAAATTCACGCTAATTGAATCTGTTAATCTCTTGTATTTAAATTAACATGTTGATCACTCAGTAAAATAATTGAATTATGATCACTAAAATTGAAAATATCGGAAGTAAATATAATGTGGGAGGACAATTGTTTTAGAATATTTAGCAACTTTACCAAAAAATATTTTTGCTAAAGTACATACACGAACTGCAAAAATGTAAATGTAAAAAATATTAGTACGTTACTTGTGGTAGCCAGTGTAACCGTGATTGGTTGAGAGTACCAAAATTAGGATCAAGATATACAATTAAACAAATATTTAATTTCAATTGTTCATTGTTCATTTTATCCGTGTAATTGTAATAATATTAAATTAGTAAATCTGAAAATAAAGATTGTGATTAATGTTAATTTTTTAAAATTTAACCCATATGATCTAATAACATGTATGGTCAGCTCGTACTGGACCATACGCGTATACTCATACGGTCCGACCGTACGCGTATGGTCGGACCGTACGAGTATACGTATACGGTCCGGACCGTACGCGTACGGTCCAAATACTCATATGGTCTGGAACATATACATTAATACCCTGACATTATATGTCTCTGTGTCCACTATCTCATTAGAGAATACGATAAAGGGCTTAGCCAATAAGAACATACTATCTAATTTCAAATCAATTTGATTTTTTCAGATTGAACAGGACATATTCAGAGTGATTGAGCTTCAAACAAATGACAGGAAACTTACATCAGCATCAGAGTAAGTTAAATGTATATTAGGGAATTAGGGAGAAACCATTTAACTTTTGGCAATGATCTGCTTGACCAAAAATATTTGTTTTTTCATCAAATTAGCCTTAGGGATCAGAATATTTTTTTGGGAAAAAAAAATAATTTCTTATCTTGAAAAAGAGAGACAAAGGATACCATAGGGACATTTAAACTCATAAGTTGGAAATAAATTGACAATGCCATGGCTAGAAAATAAAAAAGACAAACAAACACAAAACACAACATAGAAAACTGAAGACTTTTAAAAAGCAACACAAACTCGTGACAAAGACTGGGGGTGATCTCAGGTGCCCTGGAATGCTGAGCGGATCCTTTTCCAAATGAGACACCCATGAACATGCATGAAATATTTGCTCCTGAACATTCAGCAAGCATCAACCAATAATTACATTAGCATTTGTATAAATAAAAGGACAAAAACTGGGAAAATATTATGAAATATGAATTATAAATGTAAATGTCAACAATAAAAACAATACAAAAGAGGGAAGAAGATCGAGGAGGAATAAAGACAATTTCATACACAAAATAACAATGGATAAAAATTGAACACTTCCTACAATCAATTTGCATTACAAGTATTTTGCCCATTTTATTTCAGTAACAAAAAGATACATACAACTATCTCAGTAGAAACTCTTGTTGAAAAAATGAGCAGCAGATACCTGGTTACTCTTCCTCAGGTAAGTTCATTTATTAATTTCATGAAGGTCACATGACTAAAATTACTGCATTTAAAGGAAGGACTAATATGTTTAAATAACCTAAAATATGAGGAGTATAAGCTGGAGTATAGTGGTATGTTATTAGCTTTCAGGTGAAATGAAAATGCAAAAAAGATTAAGGTGGTATCAAACACCTTGAATAAAATTAATTTTGCTCGTTTAATTTTCATAGAAATTTGACAAAATATTAACTTTGACCCCTTGACAAAAAATAAAAAAAATAAAAAAATCCAAACAATTTATCAGAAATTTTTTTCATTGGATATATAGTTGTTCGAAAAACTCCAATTTTGATCATTAAGAAGCTGAATATATCCTTAACAATAAAAGGTGATTAAACAAGTTCAGCTGATTTTCACACAGTTATCTCCCTGTATTATTATGTACCATTCTAAAGGATATTAGCAAAAGTATAAAAAAAAAAGCAGAAGCGGATTTAGGGGGGGGGGGGGGTGGGGGAATTGGTTGCATATCATATATAGGGAATCACTGAAGCGGTGCCACTCTTAGACAGTCAGTGGGACCCACTTATGAAAATTCCTGGATCCGCCACTGAAAAGTTAAAGTACTGTTTTGAAAATGCTTTAATGTTTGACTATATGATTATACCATATTAAACATCTTTCTGTACCAATTAGTGCAATTTCTTTTTTTTCCAGGTGTTTAACGAGAAGAAAGGATTTCATGCCAAGTTACCAGATGTTCTACTTGTTAAAAGAGAATTCCATAGCGAAAAACTGTGATATCTGAACAAAGAGCATAATGTGCAATATTTTTGTTTGACTTTATTTTTGTACTGATGTTTCTTTTTTAGATTTTTCATTTTACCTTTAATAAACTAATGAAACAAACAAGATCCCTTTTTTAAATCAGACTAAAACATTGCTTTGATTTTTGGTAAAAAATGATTAGATGTGGTATGGTTGACAATGAGACAACTTTCCTTTAGAGATTATAAGATTTGGATGTGAGCAACAAAAGGTCACCATACAGCTTCAACAATGAGCAAAACTTACTTGGTATAGTCAGCTTTAAGACCTTGATATTGCAAATTATCAGACCACAGATAAATTATCACGTTGTGATTGGTTAAACGCCGTCACGTGGTGACCCCATATGAGACTGTAGGGGGTTAGTAAGTTTCATAGGGGGTTCATGACGCATTACTGAGGGTCTGGATGAGGGGGTCTGTTATTCTGTAAACATTTAATTTTCACCCCTTTTTTCTCTAATCTTTAAAAAATTAACCCCTTTTTTCTCTAATCTTCCAAAAATTAACCCTTTTTTTCTCTAATCTTCTATTTTTTGGCCCATTATTCTCTAATCTTCATTTTTTAAGGGCATTATTCTTTAATCATTTAACCCCATCCAAACCCTCATTACTGGTGACGTCATCTATTGCTGTTGTTGTGTTTCATTGTTTATTTTTCAACAAAACGCAGCAGAAAAAGTCCAGCGTCCGATAAATTCGTTATACGGTTAACAACTGACCCCCTACGGATCCATAGAGGGTGAATAAAATTCATAGGGGATTTGGCATCCGGCCTCACCCCCTATGGATTTTACTAACCCTCTATGGATCTGTATGGAGTCAGTAGCAAACCATATAACTTATAATGTGATGCAATTCCAATGATAACAATAGCTTTGTTTGCCCTTTATGCCCCATTTATGGGCATTATGTTTTCTGGTCTGTGCGTCTGTTTGTTTGTCCATTCGTCTGTCCCGCTTCAGATTAAAGTGTTGGTTAAAGTTTTTGGTAAAGGTAGTTTTTGATGAAGTTGAAGTCCAATCAACATGAAACTTAGTAAACATGTTCCCTTTGATATGATCTTTCTAATTTTAATGCCACATTAGAGATTTTATCCCATTTTCACGGTCCAGTAAACATAGAAAATGACAGTGCGGATCATGGGGCATCCATGTACTTGGGACACATTCTTGTTTTTATTTCTTTTGATCACTGTCAATGGCATTTGAAGAACTGCTTCACCAAATCTTTTGAAATATTTACAGATTAAATACAAACTGAGATTAGTGTTTGTGGATTTGTAAGTCATGTATTTAGACTTAAAGAGTTCTTGCCCTTGCTGCCTTGAATAGTTGTGATATTGTTTGGTCAGGTGGTAAGATCACATTATAATGACTTAGGTCAATCTTGTTCATTTATTGGGGTCACAGTAGCTGAGTGGTCTAAGTAGTCCAACTAATGTATCAGTAGCCAGTCAGCACTGAAGTTGAAAGTTCAAATCCTGGTTCTCTCCGACACAGTCTAGCTTCATCAGCCAATAAAAGTTAATAGCCATTAAATAGCACAAAAGTGTTGAAAGTGGGATTAAACACCAATAAATCAATCATTAATTAGGACTGTTTCTCTTTTTTAAACAGCTGAGATGACACAAAAATTTTCAATTTCAAAAGTATAAACCAGATCTAAAATTCATCACTTTTTTTTAAAAATTGATAAACGTATCATTACCAATCTCTTGACAGCCATTTCTTATACGTTGTGGTATTTATTAAATTTAAGATTTTTATGACCTTAAGCTTTTTGAGTCTTCCAAAATATATTATGGTAGGGCATATAGGTTTTGGTCATTGTTGAAGATGTATCATGAACCGTTTTTGGTTTGCATCCTTGTTCTTTGGTCTTTTAGATGATAATTTCCTCATCTGCTTATTTTGCAATTAGGTTTATAAACGTGTAATACCATCAAAATCATGGTACGTCACATCCAGTTGTATACCAAAATAGGTTGAAAAAAATATTCCCTTGATTTTGACAGTTGTAGGTAAATAATCCTACATTTTATTGCAGTAAAACATTTCTGTTTCATAAACATATGTCTTGGGAATTTCAAATCACTATTATTTTTTATTTTGGGTTAGAATATTTAGTAAACTTGAGGTTACATAGTTCCTAAACCTTGTACACAGGTTAGATAAGGGGAGAAATTTGATTGGTTAACTTTCAGGGATGGTTATTTTATTGCATGCAATGAAATAGTATGTGAATTTTTTTTTCTATAGTACTTGACATGATAAAACTTTACTCATGCCAAATATTTCTTTATTTGAAACAAAGATAACTTCTGCACATTTTTTTTGAAAAGTGCAAATTTAACAAAGACTAATAGGGGAAAATCAATGGTGGTATTACACCTAAACATGTCTTACTTGATGTAGAATATATATCCCTATCATCAACAAATTAATCAATGGTGGTATTACACCTAAACATGTCTTACTTGATGTAGAATATATATCCCTATCATCAACAAATTAATCAATGGTGGTATTACACCTAAACATGTCTTACTTGATGTAGAATATATATCCCTATCGTCAACAAATTAATCAATGGTGGTATTACACCTAAACATGTCTTACTTGATGTAGAATATATATCCCTATCGTCAACAAATTAATCAATGGTGGTATTACACCTAAACATGTCTTACTTGATGTAGAATATATATCCCTATCGTCAACAAATTAATCAATGGTGGTATTACACCTAAACATGTCTTACTTGATGTAGAATATATATCCCTATCGTCAACAAATTAATCAATGGTGGTATTACACCTAAACATGTCTTACTTGATGTAGAATATATATCCCTATCATCAACAAATTTTTGTATAAATATTTATTTTATGGTCTACTTTGGATTAAGTATTATTCGTCGAATACCAATTTCAGTTGATTTGTGGGTATAGGTGACCCCCAAATTTATAGATTTGTAAACAGACTTGTGTAAAATCAAGTATCCATGAATATATAATTTTTCCTCCATGCACAAAATTGGAACCAAAGAAAATAAATAATTCCAAGGTAAATGATATACTGCAAATGGTAGGAATTCGAATGAGGATTGCTATGTCTCTCTTTTTCCATGAAGTTTGAAGGCGCTACAAAAATGAGTTGATGAAGTAATTGCCAATGAGACAAATCTTATAGTGATATTGGAATTTTTATTGAATCTTAAAAATGTTTTTAAGGAAATTGTGGAACCCCCACCACCTCTTATATATTCTGTTTACAGCTGATATCTTTTACAAATCCAAAATATATTAAAATCATTCTTGTCAATCAGATTAAGGAGAAGGTCCGGTAAGGACCGATTTTGGCCTCAAATTTCAGGTTCATCTGACAAAAGATTTTGACCACTTTTTAAACACTTAAGTGTCTATTTTATTTGAATGAATTAGTTTTTGTGAAAGATTTTAACTAATTTAATCATAAAAAACGCACAGATCCAAGCTGAAATATGAAAAATCTACCAAATATGCCGAAAAATGCCACTTTTCAGATGGTTTTTGTCAAAAATGAAGTGGCCGCATCCGTGTTCATCCTCAATCTTTATATATGTTATGTATTATCATAAAATACAACTTACATTTTAATATTAAGGATGAACACGAATGCGGCCACTTTCGTTTTACACGAAAAAAACGTCTAAAATTCAACTAAAATGCTAGAAATGTGAAGATTTCAGTAAATTAGCATGACTTTGTGGTGCTTGTACCCGATATATTCTTGTATTGTAAAAAAAAACAGCCCAGATTTATGTAGCAGAAGCATTCTTCTGTCCAATAAATAACTATAAGTTTACATTTGAACAATTTTGTAAAACTGCTATATTTTGGGCCAAAAAGGGGTCTTACTGGACCTACTCCTTTGTCATTTTAAGCCAATCTTTCCTGAGAATGAGGAAGTTGTGAAATCATGACAAACAAAAACCCTACTCAAGTTTACATTTATTCATGTTCAAAATATAAATCGTCCTGTACATGCATGATATATTTGCCACTGGACGTAAAGCCACCAACAATCAATTTATCAAAATGTATAATGGTACATGTGATTAACCTTTGTTTCCTTTTCCTGTTTCAGTAATACACATAGAAACGAAAGACATGCTATTTCTAACTCAAGAGTAGGGTAACTTCAAAATATGATGGTTAGGTCAGTGGTTTTTTACCCAAATTTTTCTAAATTGCCTGATTCTAACAAAGACACACTCTTAATAGAAAAACCCAAACTATTGAAACTAAAAAGACAAACTCTTAATAGAAAAAACCAAAACTATTGAAACTAAAACACATAACAAGAGACATATAAGCATAATTTTATTTATCTAATTTCATAATTTGTTTTATATATTGTCATGTACAAACTTTGTCCACACTGCAGCTTTGTGAAAATCTTTGATGTGTCTTTGCATCATACCACTGGCTGTAAAGAAAATTAATCTTTTGAAATAAAAAATCATAGAAATACATTTATTTAACTTGATACTTTGATTTAAGAGAGAAAAAAATATACAATAAGCAATAGTGAGAAATATTTGTTGAAACTCAATAAATCTAGATCTGATTTTTTTTTTTTACATTTAAATAAAACAAGTGTAACTGTGAGCTACTGCTCACTGATGATACCCCCGCCGCAAGTGGATAATGTTAATAGTGTAAAAATATGTAAGTGTTCGGTAAACAGGAAGTTGCAGAGTGATGAATCTGAAAACGCATCACACGGTATAGCTGACTTATATCAAGTCTGAAACCAAATATCAGAAATCCTGGTAGTGCAGTTCCTGAGAAAAATGTGATGAAAAATTTTCAACTTGGCTATCAGGTGTAAAAATGATACAAGTGTTCGGTAAACAGGAAGTTGTCGAGTGATGAATCTGAAAACGCATCACACAGTATAGCTGACTTATATCAAGCCTGAAACCAAATTTCAGAAATCCTGGTAGTGTAGTTCCTGAGAAAAATGTGACGAAAATATTCATGAGACGGACGGACTGGCGGACTGATGGACTGACGGACTGACGGAAGACAGTATACCCCCCTTTTTTTCAAAGCAGGGGTATAAAAAAATATTTTGTAAACCTTTTATATAAGAATTCAAATTTATGTGTGAATTAAGAAAATTTGTGAGAAAATGTTTTTTTTTCCATCAAATGTTTATATTAGCAACCATTCTTTTTACCTGCTTGTCCCCTTTCTGGGGGTCTTGATGGGGTTTACAGAATAGAGAATAATGAGCAAAAATAAAGGGCAAACAAAATAAGGAAAAAATGAAGAAAGACTAGAACAAAATAGATTTTAAAATTTAAGAATAAGTTCAAAGTTCAAAGTTCTTTATTTTCCAATTAAGGTCCCCTGACGAGACATAATGACAACAATACAGAATACAAAATAACATCAAAGTAAATAAAGAATAAAGAATAATGGTCAAAATAAATAAAGAATAGAGAAAGATGAAAATTGAAGATTAAAGAAATGAAAGGCTCTACCATCCAGACCCTTCTTTCTGCTCCTTGAGCAAAATATAAACAAGTTACCTACCTTTGACCATATTCCTCGTTTTGTCAGGAATAACTGAGGAGGATGCAATTATACCTATCCAGTCAATCACCTGCATGAAGCAAAACTTGTGTTTGATTAATACAATATAACTAGAGGCTCTTAAGAGCCTGTGTAGCTCACCTTGATCTATGTGCATATTAAACAAAGGACACATGAATTCATGACAAAATTGTGATTTGTGATGGTTGATGTTCTATTTTTAATCATGGCGGCCATCTTGGTTGGTTGGCTGGGCCACCGCACACATTTTTTAAACTAGATACCCCAATGATGATTGTGGCTTAGTTTGGTTAAATTTGTTTAAGTAGTTTCAGAGGAGAAGATTTTTGTAAAAGATTACAAAAATTTAAGAAAAATTAGTAAAATTGATTATAAAGGGTAATAACTCCTGAAGGTGTCAACTGACCATTTTGGACATTTGACTTATTTGTAGATCTTACTTTGCTGTACATTATTGCTGTTTACAGTTTATCTCTATCTATAATAATATTCAAGATAATAACAAACTAGAGGCTCTAAAGAGCCTGTGTTGCTCATCTTGGTCTATGTGCATATTAAACAGATTACACAGATGGATTCATGACAAAATTGTGCTTTGGTGTTGGTGATGTGTTTGTAGATCTACTGAAAAATTTTGCTGCTTTCAATTATCTCTATCTATAATGAACTTGGCCAAGATGTGACAGTGGAAAATATTTTGTAAAAATTTACAAAAATTTACACAATTTATGAAATTTGTTAAAAATTTACTATAAAGGGCAATAACTCCTTAAAGGGTCAGATGACCACTTTGGTCATGTTGACTTATTTATAGATCTTACTTGCTGTACATTATTTCTGGTTACAGTTTATCTCTATCTATAATAATATTCAAGATAATAACCAAATACGGCAAAATTATCTTAAAATTACCATTTCAGGGGCAGCAACCCAACTACAAGTTGCCTGATTGGTCTGAAAGTTTTATGGCAGATAGATCTTGAGGTAATGAACAATTGTATCCATAGTAGATTTGCTCTTAATGCTTTGGTTTCAGAGATATGAGCCAAAAACTGCATTTTACCCTATGTACTAATTTTAAAATGTCGCCCATCTAGGTACACGGGCCGGGTCATCAGATACATTTTTAAAACTAGATACCCTAATGATGATTTGTGGACAAGTTTGGTTAAATTTGTCTTAGTAGTTTCAGAGAATAAGATTTTTGTAAAAGATTACAAAAATTTACAAATAATTGTTGAAATTGACTAAAGGGCAATAACTCCTAAAGGGGTCAATTGACCATGTTGGTCATGTTATCTTATTGGTAGCTCTAACTTTGCTGTACATTATTGCTGATTACAGTTTATCTCTATCTATAATAATATTCAAGATAATAACCAAAAGCTGCAAAATTTTCTTAAAATTACCAATTCAAGGCAGCAACCCAACAACAAGTTGATCGATTTGTCTGAAAAATTCTGGGCAGATAGATCTAGACTTTATGAACAATTATTTTCTAGCAGATTTACTCTAAATGCTGTGGTTTCAGAGATATGAGCCAAAAACTGCATTTTACCCTATGTACTATGTTTAGCCATGTCGCAATCTTGTTTCGCAGGCAGGGTCATCGGATACATTTTTTAAACTAGATACCCCAATGATGACTGTGGACAAGTTTGGTTAAATTTGTTTAAGTAGTTTCAGAGGACAAGATTTTTGTAAGATTACAAAAATTTACAAAAAACTGTTAAAAATTTACTATAAAGGGCAATAACTCCTTAAGGGGTCAACTGACCTATTTGTAGCTCTTACTTTGCTGTACATTATTGCTGTTTACAGTTTATCTCTATCTTTAATAATATTCAAGATAATGACAAAAAACAACAAAATTTCCTTAAAATTACCAATTCTTGGGCAGCAACCTAACAAAGGATTGTCCAATTCATCTGAAAATATCAGAGCAGATAGATCTTGACCAGTTTAACAATTTTACCCATGTCAGATTTGCTATAAATGCTTTGGTTTTAGAGTTATAAGCCAAAATCTACATTTTTACCCTATGTTCTATTTTTAGCTATGGTGGCCATCTTGATTGTGATCTGACCTGATAAACAATTTAACCCCATGTCAGATTTGCTCTAAATGCTTTGGTTTCAGAGATATAAGCCAAAATCTACATTTTACCCCTATGTTCTATTTTTAGCCATAGCTGCCATCTTGATTAGTTGGCTGGGGCACCGTAAACATTTTAAAACTAGATATCCCAATGATGATTGTGGCCAAGTTTGGTTTAATTTGGCCAAGTAGTTTCAGAGGAGAAAATTTTTGTAAAAGTTAATGACGACTGCATACGATGGACGCAAAGTGATGAGAAAAGCAGTGGCGAAGGAAGGGCCAAGTGAGCTAAAACTGGTCATCAACTGACATGTTTAACCCCGCCACATTTTGTATGTATGTGCCTGTCCCAAGTCAGAAGCCTGTTATTCAGTGGTTGGCGTTTGTTTATGTGTTACATATTTGTTTTTGTTCATTTTTTGTAAATAAATAAGACAGTTAGATTTCTCATTTGAATTGTTTTACATTGTCATTTCGGGGCTTTTTATAGCTGACTATGTGGTATGGGCTTTGCTCATTGTTGAAGGCCATATGGTGACCTATAGTTGTTAATTTCTGTGTCATTTTGGTCTCTTGTGGAGAGTTGTCTCATTAGCAATCATACCACATGTTCTTTTTTTTTATATCAAGGGGCGTATTTCATGAAATAAAATATCTATAAATAATAATAAATGAGAATAAGTAATTCAAAACTCTAACAATATAAACTAAATGTGATGGAAAGGAAGAGTTATAAACTTATGTTATAAATACTTGACTGACTGAACCAAAAGCAGAGGAACATCAGTGTTTATTGCTGTTCTTCATCTCAAAGTTAAAATAATTAAACCTTCAATACACAGCAAAAGCTTACAGTCTTCCTGCATGTTCAAAACAGTCCCTTAAACAAGAATGTGGCCTAGGTACACGGATACCCCACTCCCACTATCCATTTCATTGTTCAATGGACCGTGAAACTGGGTTTAAAATTTATTTGGCATTAAAATTAGAAGATCCAACCTTAGGGAACATGTGTTCTAAGTTTCAAGTTGATTGCACTTCAACTTCATCAAAAACTACCTTGACCAAAAACTTTAACCTGAAGCAGGACAGACAGACAAACAGACCAGAAAACATAATGCCCACTACTATCGTAGGTGGGACATATAAATATTTTGAGTACATTTTTTTGCTAGATGTTGAGTACAGTTATTGCTAGATGTTGAGTACAGTTATTGCTAGATGTTGAGCATGATTTTTGCTAGATGTTGAGTACAGCTTTTGCTAGATGTTGAGTACAGCTTTTGCTAGATGTTGAGTACAGTTATTGCCAGATGTTGAGCAAGATTTTTGCTAGATATTAAGCATAAATGCTAGATGTTGATAACCTACATTTGGAGAAAGCTGATCCCAAGGATTATTTTGAACATTTTCTATACATGATGGCAGACAGGACAATCCCGGATGTAGCAGGGATCCTTTGTTGAATTCTTGTTCCACATCTGGGGAGAAGTAATTGTTGTTAATCATCAGAAATGGGGACAGCTATAGTTGATGTCCATAAACACAGAGCACTTGACACAATATTACAACAGAAATCTAAAACCTGAAAGAAGATACATTGTAGTGTATAAATTGTGTATTATCTATCATAAACTTTTTCAATTCTTATGTAAGCATTGTAAATTCAGAAAGGGTTTCCAATCAGTGTAGGTCTCATAAAAATCAAAATTGGTGAAAAATATTTCGTCTTTGCTTCAAGTATCCAACAGCGTTTACTTTTCTGCACTGGCTAGAGGTATAGGGGGAGGTTGAGATCTCATAAACATGTTTAACCCTGCTGCATTTTGCGCCTGTCCCAAGTCAGGAGCCTCTCGCCTTTGTTAGTCTTGTATCATTTTAACTTTTAGTTTCTTGTGTACAATTTGGAGTTTAGTATGGTGTTCATTATCACTGAACTGGTATATATTTGTTAAGGGGCCAGCTGAAGGACGCCTCGGGGTGCAAGAATTTCTCGTTGCATTGAAAACCTGTTGGTGACCTTCTGCTGTTGTCTGCTCTATGGTCGGGTTGTTGTCTCTTTGGCACATTCCCAATTTTCATTCTCAATTTTATTTTCCCTCATTATCTTTAAAAAACTATCTTATTATGTAGAAAGACCATTTTGAACATTGAATTGCTTCTTTTTTTATAAAACCATCTGGAATTGAGATATTATCAATTAGCAAATGGGAGAAAAATGTACAACCATTATAAAACAACAGCATTTAAAAAAAATCAGATATAGTGACCTTCAGCTGTTTTTTGCTCTTTGATCAGGCTGTTGTCCCTTTGACACATTCCCCATTTCCATTCTCAATTTTAGATATTTGGAACACTAATAAGTCTTATGTAATTTTATTAAAATGAACTAGAATCTTTGAGATTAATAGTATAGTTACCTGTGCCATTTGAACATCTTTAGAAATTTCCATCACACCATTAGATATATTACGTGTATGTCCTAACAGCTCTAGGAACCACTGGACACACTGAATTGTTCCTGTATAGTCAGACTGACAATGCAATACCTGGTATAACGTACACTGTAATAACCTTGTCACATCAGCAGTGTCTCTGAAATTTATTTAATTAAATATTAAAATAAATATCTATTTTATTCGTAGATCAAATAATCTGTCTTTACTACTTTATTTTTGACATTTAATTTTTCCTTTTTATCATTTGTTGAAAATACAGGAAGGGTGAAATATGGACACAGGAGACAAAAAAAAAAGAGGTAAATTTTATTCATAGCTGCAACTACGTTAATCAATCACATCAGTACATCGTTGAAATCATTTAGTAGACATTATTAGTTTCATGAATTTGAAATAATACATGTAGTAAGATAAAAAAAAGTTCTGTTAACAATACACATATCTATAACATCCTTTCATGCTTATTTGAATTATTTGGAATTATATTTTAAAGATGATTCTTACTGTATTTAAGGTGGTACATAACACTACAGGGAGATAACTCTGTAAAAATTAGCTGGAACTTTTAATCACATTCTATAGTAAAGGAAATATTAAGCTTCTCAATGATGAAAAACAGTGTTTTTTAAAGTTAAAGAGGGGCAACAGATACCAGAGGGACAGTCAAACTCATAGATTAAAAATAAACTGGCAACGCCATGGCTAAAAAAAAAAGACAAACAGACAAATAATAGTACAAACTGCTATCTATCAAATGAAATTTTCCAATGAAGTGTGTGGTTCAAGTTTATTGAAACATTGTATTTTTGTCAAAGGGTCAAAGCAAATATTTTGCCAAATTTTACGAAAGTTAAACCAACCAAACTAATTTTAGTCCAGGTGTTTGTTACCACATTAAACACCATTACTTACAAACTAGTACTGTTGATTGCTTGATCAATACAAGAATTCAAAGTTGCCATGGGTTGTTTCCCTTTAGACACAAGATAACATCTGATGAACATTCCCTTGTAACAAGAATCTTCTGTCGTTAAATCATCACTTGTAATCTTGTCAAATATTTGATCTGGAACTTCAGTAAAACATTCACCAAATATACACATCAAAGATGGCTGAAATTGAAAAAAAGAAATTGTGGCATCATATATAATCTTTACATGTTTTTGAACATCCTGGCACCTTAAATTTGTAGTAGTTGAGATTCTGCAGGTTTTACATCAGACTCTATGAGACTTCACAATCTTTTTTAACTCCAAACAAAATGGTAAAAGATACCAGAAAGATATTTAGACCAAGGTCATATATGATCAGGAGATTTGCAAAATTGATATTAAATTAAATTTTAGTGAGTCAACAAAAAATATATTGAATCTGAAATTTTTAGTATTATAAATTAAATGGTAAAACCCCATGATTTGTCCCTGCTTTAACTCTAATATCTAAAGAGATAAACATAATCTAATTATCTGATTGGTCAATCTTCAGATACACACAAATGAAGGTTGATTTCAAATTGCCAAAAGCCTTGATTTGTACTCTCAAAGGACAAAGTTTGACCATAATTTCACACATGGAAATTTTGTGTAGGAATACATGAATATTTGGAAAACATTAATTTATAAAAGATGAGATATGAATCTGAAAAACATCACACAGTATAGCATGCTTTTTTTTACCCTTAAGGAAGCTCTGATTTGTTGTACGAGTCTGAGACAGACAGACTGGGATAGACAGACGGACAGAGAGACAGTAACTGAATGATTGACTGACTGACAGACTGGCAGACTAACATAAACCACTGTATCCCCTCTCTTGATAGCAGGGTTTTAAATACAAATGTATCTTTTTATCTATGAAACTTTATAAATGAATAATATTCATGAGTTCATGAAAGGCTTTAACTAGATTGCAAAATTGAACAGTACTTTACATACCTCCTTTATATCAAGTTTGTACAGACAATCAAGACACTGATATAATACACTTGTGATTGAATCTGGAGGGTCTGGAACTTGTAATGATTTGTGTAAACCCTTCAGCACTTCCTGTTTGTCCTGCAGATTAGCAGACAATAAAATGTCAACTCCTCCTCTTTCTAAAAATGTCTTGATAACAGATGGAGCCCACTGATTTGATCAAAACTGGTAAGGCCTTGTATAATGTTTGTTTACAGTTAATCTAAAAAAACAAAATATGATATCAATCTTTTTTGTGATTTTCATTTAAAAAAATAAAGTGTATAAATCTGACAGTGAATCTTCAATGAACAAATCATCCTTGTGTCATATTTTTTCTGCATGTGTGTAATTTATCAACATTCTAGCCCATGCTGACCAAATATATGACCCGCAACCACACATTGGGCTTAATAGAGGCAGAATGTCAGTGTGAGAAAAATGCCATTAACTGTATGTGACTAGACAATTTCAGGCTTATAAGGGTACATTGTCTAAAATTAGCTTTTTGTATATTTATCTAGAACATGAAGAAACAAAACTCTGTGGCATGTTGTTATGACATATTTGTTGTGATAGCATTGAAACAAGTTATTTCGAATACCATGATAATTAGACTGTTTGGTGACAACTTTTATTTAATAATTTATTAAAGACACTGATTGTGGTTAGTAATCTTTAACAGAGTATTTGAATAAAATTCCAAAGAATCAAATTTACTTCTATACAAACAATGCTAAGCTCTGTTTAAGAAAATGTACTTTAAACTTGTTGAAATGAAGTTAAAAATCTTAAAAATTGACAAAGTAAGCATTTAGAGTTCCTTTTTTTTTTATTATCTATAGTTAAACTGAGATACCATGTCATGTAACAGTTTATAAGCAGTTGTTCTCATATATGCATTTTATACAGTGCATTCATTGTAGATATATATATAATATATATATATATATATATATATTTCAGTCATTTTCAGACTCAATTTATGAAAATCTGTAGATCAGAGTTAATCAAAGAGCTGAAAGCTCTGAAGAAAAATGACGCCACTGTCTCTAATATTGGGATAGTTTTTATGCAAGTCTTGATTTTCACATACCGTAATTAGTTTAACAATGCAACATGTCTCGTAAGCATATAATTGGTATTCGTATATGTGTGTGTGTGTGAAGTGAAGGTGACAACTGGCTGTTTTTTAAGACAAATGAATAGGTCAAGACTACCTGAATTGTACAAATAAATACCGTAGAAAGGCTTGTATATTTCTCACTGGTACATAGTCTGAATCCAGGTCTGTTCGCGCCCACTCATGTTCGCCCCTTTCACTTTCACACCCTACATGTTCGCACCCAATCTAATTGGTTTTGTGTTTAATAACTCTGTAAGCAAGTGTTTTCTTATAAGTATAATTGTTGTCATTGTCTCAAATAAAGTGAGACAGCATTGTTTTTTGTGTTGAATAAATCTTAATCATGTTTTAGAAAGCGTATTGTTAAAAATTATAATAATCCTTTCTAAATAAAGTGGTATTTTGTCAACGTTTTATTTTGTGTTGAATAACTCTTAATCATGTTTTGGTTAGTGTATTGCTATAACTTTGTTTCATTGACTTCTTTCAAAATGAAGTGAGATTCTGACTATGTTTTTTTCTGTGTGTTGAATAGATTTTATCATGTTTTGGTTATAATAGTGGATTGCTATATTTTGGTTCCTATATTTTATTGTTTCGTTGTTTCAGATCAAAGGGACCAAGCTGTTAAAACAATTATCTTTTGTGTTTTTCCTTCAGTATTTCAGTATTTACACCAAAGCAATTTAAAACAACAATCATGATTTTCCAATTATTCAACTTGAATTTGAATTAAAATTGGGCACGAATGAGTAGAGTGCAAACGGACCTTGGGTGCGAACGTGCGAGGTACGAACCTGTAGGGTGCGAAAGTGTATTGGGCGCGAACAGACCTGATACCACATAGTCTGAATCCCCTTCTCCCACAAAATATTAAGTAAATAATCTTTTTGTTACTGTTATCAAAGGTCTAATGAAACTCAGGTAATTTCAAACATTTGTCAAAGAATTCTAGTCAAACCGGCACCTGGTTAAATTGGCACCTGGACAAATCAGCACCTGATATAGTCAATTCGTCACCCATGTTAAATATAAATTTTAACAGTATTTTAAGCAAAAAGAGTAAAAATAAGTAAGGGGTTGCCAGAATTTTTTTCAGTATTTAAGCAAAAAGAGTTAAATACTAACTTTCACATTTTTGGGTGTTCATGTACATTTTGTATATATTTATTTTTCTCAACTTAATGACTTTTTTGGTGTAATTTTTAATGATATATATATGAGTAGTCAAAATAATTATTACGTCTGGCAAGCTTTTTAAATTTTATTCTGGGACACCTTTCTATGACCGCAAGGCTATGTTAATTTTTTTCTGGGACGCCTTCCTACGAACTTCGTAGGAAGACATCACAGAAAAAAAATAAAATAGCCTTGCCAGACGTCATAAATATTTGGACCAATACATGAGATATTGGATATTTTTATGCATTATTTAAACCAGTTGAGCATTTTACAGGATTATGCTTTTTAAACTTTACTGAAAAAAAACCACCTTAAATTTGCTTATTATTTGGCATGAAAGTTTGATTTATTGAAAGGGACTCATAGTTTTCCATTTTATTTTAATAATTGTCTAATTGTTAAAACAACAGCTTGGTTAAGGGCTTCGTTGTTTACCTTTATACACAACAACATAATTTCACTTTGGTTTCGTTGTTTACCTAAATACACAACAACATATTCACTATGTACTTGGTAACAGTTATTAATTAATTGAATAGAAAATATTATAACAAATATTATTGGATGCGGAATTGACGTCAAATAGGTGCCGATTTGACTAGATGCCAATTTAACCAGGTGCCGACTTGACTTGTACGTTTCAATTCCTCTGCGTTTCAATTCCTCTGCGATCGTTTGCGGTATTTTCTTGAGAAAAACCTATTTTCCATCATCAAAGAGAAGAAGAAACTGCTTGAAAATGATTTTGGAACGCTTCATGATTGTTAAAATAAGTAAAATTCACTCAAAAAACAATTTTAAAACTTGCGATGTTTAAACAGGAAGTTTCAAAAGCACGTGCAAAAGAAGAAATTAACCGGTGAGAGTGGAAATCCGTACATAACAGATATCACTATAGTACGACTTTGAAAGCAAAACAGTTCCATCCTTTTGTAAAACAGTCTTTAATATACCTATCACATTAATGTTTGAAGGGTCTTAAGCTTATTCAAACCATAAAAGTCAGTATGAAACACCAAAACGGAATGAACAATAACCGATTACGTTTTGTAGTTTACAAATTCTAAACTGGTTCCCGTCAAACTACAACACTTTGTTCGAGTGTAGTGGAATACAAGCAGAAACCAGTTAGTTTGTAAACTGGTTCCTGGCTGATTACTACACAATGACCTCTC
>NW_027267512.1:10000-15205 GCF_963676685.1 Mytilus edulis | reverse complement strand
AAAAAAAAACTATTCTAAACTATAATAAGTACAAAAATTTAATGGCGGTCAATAGTTTTCAGTAAAATGAAGAAATATTTGCATTTTAGGCAACGCGTACAAAAATTTAGTATCTTTTTCCTTAAAGTAAGCATATTTTATGAAGAACAGCCAATCTGGATGTACAAATAGTACTCAAATCATATGACGGTTAATAATTTGTATCAAAATAAATCAATAACTGCATTCTTATTCCACAAAAATAAAAGTTTCAGTATTTTAATTCTCAGTATATCTCAGTTCTGATTAGAAGACTTGTCTCAAGATGGTAAAAATAACTGATTTCAAATAAAATAGTATCATTTTCGATAAAAAGAAGAATAATTTTGGTAATTCTAAACAATGCGATAAATTGTTAATATTATTTCTTTGACATTCTTTTAATTTCATGAAAAAACAACCTATTCGAAACTATAAAAAGTTCAAAAATCCAATGGCGGTCAATAATAACCATTTTCGTAGGAATAAGTTGATGTTAACAGAGTCGTATAATACAAATATGTATTAGATGTCTCTGATGTTAACAATATTTAATACAAAACTTTTAATCAACACAAACAATTTAACGCTCTAAGCATGTTGTTCTGATATACTATTTTCACTTTTTTATTGCAACTAATTTTATTACAAATTAACGTGTAAATTAAGGTGTCTTCGTAGAGGTCCGCGTTCATCGTTTGTAAACACTGTCGAGTTCGGTTTACATAAGAATTTTAAATATATACGTATCCGTCTGATCCGTGCATAAATTTAATTTACTGATCGATCGGTGACAGTTGTCAGGGTAACTCTCACATAGGTTATTTGACTTATCTGACGGACCCTATGGGTCACCGATCACCGATCACTCATCGATCAGTCAAACATCCGTCACCGATCATTCACCGATCAGTCAAGTTCACGTCAAACAGTAACGCCTAAGGTTGCAAGTACTGTATCTACCTTTACAAAATAAATTTGTCGGTATGTTTATTTAACTCATTAACAGATAACCGTATAACCCTGGGATGTTTTTATTTGAGTCCCCTAGGTCCTAACTTAGAAAATGAGGTCAAGGTCAAAGGTCAAGGTCAAGTTCTCAATTGTGACTTTTGCTTGATTTTGCATTTTCTCACTCACTTTGAGAGATACATATAAAAGAACAAGTTCAAAATGTCTGCTTAATTGTTATGAAGATATGCTACATTTAGTCTTATACAATTAGATGGCATCTTATAGGAGTTGTCGCCCCTGAAATGTCTTGATATGAGGTTATTTGATTATAACTTCAAGTAAGTTCATTATAAAGACATTTGACCTGATACAAAAGGTTAAGTGACAAATGACTTTGAAAAATGGCTACCGGAAGTGACCTTGAGAAAACCGGAAGTAGCTTTTTTTGCAATTTTTTCACATAAAAGTACTCAGAATCCATATATTTTTTCATATAGATACATGAACAAATTACTGAAGACTAAAAATGACTTCCAACAAACCGGAAGTGGCCAATTATCTCCCATTCTACATACAAAAGTATATAGAAACTATATATTTTTGCAATCAGTGTGAAAGAAGCTATCATATGAGACCAGATGTGACATTCATTTCACCGGAAGTAGCATATTATCTCCCTTATATCACTCAAAAAGATAATTAAACCATTATTTATCGCATCAGTATGAAGAAACTACCTTCTTATCCTAATTTCTGTGGTGTGGAAAGACTTTCAATTGTTCTCTGAACAATTGGTTTTTAATTAGGTCTTTCCACTTTTCTGTGGAAAGCCTATTGTATTTGTTCTGATTATTATTATTATTTTTTTTTTCCGCCAAATTTTGTTCTTGCGATAAATGTTTGTTTCGCAATATGTCGCTTAAATATTTCTCATATTGTAACGTATAGTTTATGCGCTTTTAAATTTCACCCTGCTAAGCCAAACCATTTTCTTTGTAAGAGTTATCTCCCTATTCACTGTTTATCATCTGTGTGCATCTCCTTCGTAACAAAAAAAGGTATCGACAAAATTCATTTTACAAATTGTTCGTTACATCCTCAGTAATTTTTGGCGTATTTGGATCGAAGCGATTCGAATAAATTTTATAGGAGTTATCTATCTTTACGGAATAAATTTGTCGGTATGTTTTTTTAACTCATAAACCGTTAACTGTATAACCCTGGAATGTTTTTATTTGAGTCCCCTGATTCCTAACTTAGAAAATTAGGTCAAGGTCAAAGGTCAAGGTCATATTTTAGATTTTCATATGTCTTTGATTTCCCTATAACTCTTGAACGGTTATAGATACAAAAAAATTAAGCAGTGAAAAATGCTTGGTACTTCAAGGGGCAACTTTTTTACATTATGACTATATTGATTTTACCATCATGTAAGGGACATAACTCCCATCGAACGTTTTTAAAAAGCCATTTTTAGGCAAAACTCTTAAACAAAAGGTCCTTGACCCATAGGATCTTTTGCAATGACCTTGTGGAGCAATGACCTTGACGAAGGTTACAAGGTCAAAGGTCAAGGTCATCAAATTATGTGGTTTTGGCACTATTTAAACAGTTTTATGTGTGTTTGAATTTCAACCAACCAACCAACCAACCAACCAATCAATCAATCAATCAATCAATCAATCAATCAATCAATCAATCATGATCATGATCAATCAATCATGATCATGATCAATCAACCAATAATGATCATGATCAATCAATCAATCATGTTTCCGTCTCATGTGTTTCTTATAGGGTTCAACCAACCAACCAACCAACCAACCAACCAATCAATCAATCAATCAATCAATCAATCAATCAATCAATCAATCAATCATGATCATGGTCAACCAATCATGTTTCCGTCTCATGTGTTTAATATAGGGTCCAAGATCTTGTTTGTGTCTTTTTCCGTGTTTCAATTGACCCTATCCAACGTGTTTAACCAACCAACCAACTAATCAATCAATCAATCAATCAATCAATCAATCAATCAATCAATCATGATCATGATCAACCAATCATGTTTCCATCTCATGTGTTTAATATAGGGTCCAAGATCTTCTATGTGTCTTTTTCCGTGTTTCAATTGACCCTATCCAACGTGTTTAACCAACCAACCAACCAACCAACCAACTAATCAATTAATCAATTAATCAATCAATCAATCAATCAATCAATCAGGATCATGATCAATCAATCATGTTTCCGTCTCATGTGTTTAATATAGGGTCCAAGATCTTCTTTGTTTCTTTTTCCGTGTTTCAATTGACCCTATCCAACGTGTTTACCCAACCAACCAACCAACCAACCAACCAACCAACCAACTAACCAACTAATCAATCAATCAATCAATCAATCAATCTGTATGACTGTTTAATCATGACAGTTTATTGAAGGAACAAACTCTCAATTATTCAAGAAAAATTGAAATTTAATATTGTTCTTACGTCACTTCTGAAAAAAAAATCCACATGTTCTCTGAAACTACAAGTACAATCGACCTCAAAATTTGCAGTCAGCAGGGCATACATGTACTAAACGTTTATAAAAAAACTTGGTGCAGATATCTCTCAAAGCTTTTCCTAGAGAAAATAAATGGCAATGCCGTAAAAATAGCTTGCTAGGTCCGTAAATCTCAGTAAAAACCTACAATAAAATGTCCGCTCCGAGTTTGAAATACTAATCTGTGTTACAAACAGGTGCTGAAAAATGTACATTATCAGAAAATAATCAATAAATGTGTTTTAAAGTTACACCGGATCAATTAAATCCAAAACATGCACAACTTGTGAACTGTCATCAAAATGTCAATTTCCTACAATGACAAAAGAAATTACATTGTGTGCATTCCGTCTCTATACATGTTGTCTGTTCAAAGTCCCCACCTAAAAAGGAATAAAAAGACTATCTTTTCGTTATTATAAACCCGTGTCACGTGATATGGCGCGCGCGCTGTACCTAAAATAAAAGAAAAACTTTCCAAACTAAACATGAAACTTCTCCGGTAACAATAGTATAGACCCCATACAGAAACAAACAAACAAACAAACAAACAAACAAACAAACAAACACCCCCCCCCCCCCCCACCCCCAATTCAATTAATTTTAAAGGGAGAAAGACCCCCTACAATTGCTTTTTTAAAGCAATTGATTTATATTGTAAAAAACCTTTTTAACCATTCTGTTCCGTTAATAAAAAAAAAAAAAAAATCTCCCCGAGACCCCCTTTTGCCCCCCCCCCCCCTTTTTTTTTAACCCTCCACTTACAACTGAATGTAGGTTGTGTGCTATCTATCCTATCAACGTAAAACGAACGACAACTCCAGTTTTTTCCATATTATTAGGTCTTTCCACTTTTCTGTGGAAAGCCTATTGTATTTGTTCTGATTATTATTAGGTCTTTCCACTTTTCTGTGGAAAGCCTATTGTATTTGTTCTGATTATTATTATTATTTTTTTTTTCCGCCAAATTTTGTTCTTGCGATAAATGTTTGTTTCGCAATATGTCGCTTAAATATTTCTCATATTGTAACGTATAGTTTATGCGCTTTTAAATTTCACCCTGCTAAGCCAAACCATTTTCTTTGTAAGAGTTATCTCCCTATTCACTGTTTATCATCTGTGTGCATCTCCTTCGTAACAAAAAAAGGTATCGACAAAATTCATTTTACAAATTGTTCGTTACATCCTCAGTAATTTTTGGCGTATTTGGATCGAAGCGATTCGAATAAATTTTATAGGAGTTATCTATCTTTACGGAATAAATTTGTCGGTATGTTTTTTTAACTCATAAACCGTTAACTGTATAACCCTGGAATGTTTTTATTTGAGTCCCCTGATTCCTAACTTAGAAAATTAGGTCAAGGTCAAAGGTCAAGGTCATATTTTAGATTTTCATATGTCTTTGATTTCCCTATAACTCTTGAACGGTTATAGATACAAAAAAATTAAGCAGTGAAAAATGCTTGGTACTTCAAGGGGCAACTTTTTTACATTATGACTATATTGATTTTACCATCATGTAAGGGACATAACTCCCATCGAACGTTTTTAAAAAGCCATTTTTAGGCAAAACTCTTAAACAAAAGGTCCTTGACCCATAGGATCTTTTGCAATGACCTTGTGGAGCAATGACCTTGACGAAGGTTACAAGGTCAAAGGTCAAGGTCATCAAATTATGTGGTTTTG
>NW_027267512.1:0-5000 GCF_963676685.1 Mytilus edulis | reverse complement strand
TTTCCCTATAACTCTTGAACGGTTATAGATACAAAAAAATTAAGCAGTGAAAAATGCTTGGTACTTCAAGGGGCAACTTTTTTACATTATGACTATATTGATTTTACCATCATGTAAGGGACATAACTCCCATCGAACGTTTTTAAAAAGCCATTTTTAGGCAAAACTCTTAAACAAAAGGTCCTTGACCCATAGGATCTTTTGCAATGACCTTGTGGAGCAATGACCTTGACGAAGGTTACAAGGTCAAAGGTCAAGGTCATCAAATTATGTGGTTTTGGCACTATTTAAACAGTTTTATGTGTGTTTGAATTTCAACCAACCAACCAACCAACCAACCAATCAATCAATCAATCAATCAATCAATCAATCAATCAATCAATCATGATCATGATCAATCAATCATGATCATGATCAATCAACCAATAATGATCATGATCAATCAATCAATCATGTTTCCGTCTCATGTGTTTCTTATAGGGTTCAACCAACCAACCAACCACCAACCAACCAACCAATCAATCAATCAATCAATCAATCAATCAATCAATCAATCAATCAATCATGATCATGGTCAACCAATCATGTTTCCGTCTCATGTGTTTAATATAGGGTCCAAGATCTTGTTTGTGTCTTTTTCCGTGTTTCAATTGACCCTATCCAACGTGTTTAACCAACCAACCAACTAATCAATCAATCAATCAATCAATCAATCAATCAATCAATCAATCATGATCATGATCAACCAATCATGTTTCCATCTCATGTGTTTAATATAGGGTCCAAGATCTTCTATGTGTCTTTTTCCGTGTTTCAATTGACCCTATCCAACGTGTTTAACCAACCAACCAACCAACCAACCAACTAATCAATTAATCAATTAATCAATCAATCAATCAATCAATCAATCAGGATCATGATCAATCAATCATGTTTCCGTCTCATGTGTTTAATATAGGGTCCAAGATCTTCTTTGTTTCTTTTTCCGTGTTTCAATTGACCCTATCCAACGTGTTTACCCAACCAACCAACCAACCAACCAACCAACCAACCAACTAACCAACTAATCAATCAATCAATCAATCAATCAATCTGTATGACTGTTTAATCATGACAGTTTATTGAAGGAACAAACTCTCAATTATTCAAGAAAAATTGAAATTTAATATTGTTCTTACGTCACTTCTGAAAAAAAAATCCACATGTTCTCTGAAACTACAAGTACAATCGACCTCAAAATTTGCAGTCAGCAGGGCATACATGTACTAAACGTTTATAAAAAAACTTGGTGCAGATATCTCTCAAAGCTTTTCCTAGAGAAAATAAATGGCAATGCCGTAAAAATAGCTTGCTAGGTCCGTAAATCTCAGTAAAAACCTACAATAAAATGTCCGCTCCGAGTTTGAAATACTAATCTGTGTTACAAACAGGTGCTGAAAAATGTACATTATCAGAAAATAATCAATAAATGTGTTTTAAAGTTACACCGGATCAATTAAATCCAAAACATGCACAACTTGTGAACTGTCATCAAAATGTCAATTTCCTACAATGACAAAAGAAATTACATTGTGTGCATTCCGTCTCTATACATGTTGTCTGTTCAAAGTCCCCACCTAAAAAGGAATAAAAAGACTATCTTTTCGTTATTATAAACCCGTGTCACGTGATATGGCGCGCGCGCTGTACCTAAAATAAAAGAAAAACTTTCCAAACTAAACATGAAACTTCTCCGGTAACAATAGTATAGACCCCATACAGAAACAAACAAACAAACAAACAAACAAACAAACAAACAAACACCCCCCCCCCCCACCCCCAATTCAATTAATTTTAAAGGGAGAAAGACCCCCTACAATTGCTTTTTTAAAGCAATTGATTTATATTGTAAAAAACCTTTTTAACCATTCTGTTCCGTTAATAAAAAAAAAAAAAAAATCTCCCCGAGACCCCCTTTTGCCCCCCCCCCCCTTTTTTTTTAACCCTCCACTTACAACTGAATGTAGGTTGTGTGCTATCTATCCTATCAACGTAAAACGAACGACAACTCCAGTTTTTTCCATATTATTAGGTCTTTCCACTTTTCTGTGGAAAGCCTATTGTATTTGTTCTGATTATTATTAGGTCTTTCCACTTTTCTGTGGAAAGCCTATTGTATTTGTTCTGATTATTATTATTATTTTTTTTTTCCGCCAAATTTTGTTCTTGCGATAAATGTTTGTTTCGCAATATGTCGCTTAAATATTTCTCATATTGTAACGTATAGTTTATGCGCTTTTAAATTTCACCCTGCTAAGCCAAACCATTTTCTTTGTAAGAGTTATCTCCCTATTCACTGTTTATCATCTGTGTGCATCTCCTTCGTAACAAAAAAAGGTATCGACAAAATTCATTTTACAAATTGTTCGTTACATCCTCAGTAATTTTTGGCGTATTTGGATCGAAGCGATTCGAATAAATTTTATAGGAGTTATCTATCTTTACGGAATAAATTTGTCGGTATGTTTTTTTAACTCATAAACCGTTAACTGTATAACCCTGGAATGTTTTTATTTGAGTCCCCTGATTCCTAACTTAGAAAATTAGGTCAAGGTCAAAGGTCAAGGTCATATTTAGATTTTCATATGTCTTTGATTTCCCTATAACTCTTGAACGGTTATAGATACAAAAAAATTAAGCAGTGAAAAATGCTTGGTACTTCAAGGGGCAACTTTTTTACATTATGACTATATTGATTTTACCATCATGTAAGGGACATAACTCCCATCGAACGTTTTTAAAAAGCCATTTTTAGGCAAAACTCTTAAACAAAAGGTCCTTGACCCATAGGATCTTTTGCAATGACCTTGTGGAGCAATGACCTTGACGAAGGTTACAAGGTCAAAGGTCAAGGTCATCAAATTATGTGGTTTTGGCACTATTTAAACAGTTTTATGTGTGTTTGAATTTCAACCAACCAACCAACCAACCAACCAATCAATCAATCAATCAATCAATCAATCAATCAATCAATCAATCATGATCATGATCAATCAATCATGATCATGATCAATCAACCAATAATGATCATGATCAATCAATCAATCATGTTTCCGTCTCATGTGTTTCTTATAGGGTTCAACCAACCAACCAACCAACCAACCAACCAACCAATCAATCAATCAATCAATCAATCAATCAATCAATCAATCAATCAATCATGATCATGGTCAACCAATCATGTTTCCGTCTCATGTGTTTAATATAGGGTCCAAGATCTTGTTTGTGTCTTTTCCGTGTTTCAATTGACCCTATCCAACGTGTTTAACCAACCAACCAACTAATCAATCAATCAATCAATCAATCAATCAATCAATCAATCAATCATGATCATGATCAACCAATCATGTTTCCATCTCATGTGTTTAATATAGGGTCCAAGATCTTCTATGTGTCTTTTTCCGTGTTTCAATTGACCCTATCCAACGTGTTTAACCAACCAACCAACCAACCAACCAACTAATCAATTAATCAATTAATCAATCAATCAATCAATCAATCAATCAGGATCATGATCAATCAATCATGTTTCCGTCTCATGTGTTTAATATAGGGTCCAAGATCTTCTTTGTTTCTTTTTCCGTGTTTCAATTGACCCTATCCAACGTGTTTACCCAACCAACCAACCAACCAACCAACCAACCAACCAACTAACCAACTAATCAATCAATCAATCAATCAATCAATCTGTATGACTGTTTAATCATGACAGTTTATTGAAGGAACAAACTCTCAATTATTCAAGAAAAATTGAAATTTAATATTGTTCTTACGTCACTTCTGAAAAAAAAATCCACATGTTCTCTGAAACTACAAGTACAATCGACCTCAAAATTTGCAGTCAGCAGGGCATACATGTACTAAACGTTTATAAAAAAACTTGGTGCAGATATCTCTCAAAGCTTTTCCTAGAGAAAATAAATGGCAATGCCGTAAAAATAGCTTGCTAGGTCCGTAAATCTCAGTAAAAACCTACAATAAAATGTCCGCTCCGAGTTTGAAATACTAATCTGTGTTACAAACAGGTGCTGAAAAATGTACATTATCAGAAAATAATCAATAAATGTGTTTTAAAGTTACACCGGATCAATTAAATCCAAAACATGCACAACTTGTGAACTGTCATCAAAATGTCAATTTCCTACAATGACAAAAGAAATTACATTGTGTGCATTCCGTCTCTATACATGTTGTCTGTTCAAAGTCCCCACCTAAAAAGGAATAAAAAGACTATCTTTTCGTTATTATAAACCCGTGTCACGTGATATGGCGCGCGCGCTGTACCTAAAATAAAAGAAAAACTTTCCAAACTAAACATGAAACTTCTCCGGTAACAATAGTATAGACCCCATACAGAAACAAACAAACAAACAAACAAACAAACAAACAAACAAACACCCCCCCCCCCCCACCCCCAATTCAATTAATTTTAAAGGGAGAAAGACCCCCTACAATTGCTTTTTTAAAGCAATTGATTTATATTGTAAAAAACCTTTTTAACCATTCTGTTCCGTTAATAAAAAAAAAAAAAAAATCTCCCCGAGACCCCCTTTTGCCCCCCCCCCCCCTTTTTTTTTAACCCTCCACTTACAACTGAATGTAGGTTGTGTGCTATCTATCCTATCAACGTAAAACGAACGACAACTCCAGTTTTTTCCATATTATTAGGTCTTTCCACTTTTCTGTGGAAAGCCTATTGTATTTGTTCTGATTATTATTAGGTCTTTCCACTTTTCTGTGGAAAGCCTATTGTATTTGTTCTGATTATTATTATTATTTTTTTTTTCCGCCAAATTTTGTTCTTGCGATAAATGTTTGTTTCGCAATATGTCGCTTAAATATTTCTCATATTGTAACGTATAGTTTATGCGCTTTTAAATTTCACCCTGCTAAGCCAAACCATTTTCTTTGTAAGAGTTATCTCCCTATTCACTGTTTATCATCTGTGTGCATCTCCTTCG
>NW_027267510.1:0-59534 GCF_963676685.1 Mytilus edulis | reverse complement strand
CGTTGAAATAGAAAAATTTCAACTTTCAAATTTTCGCTTCAAAAATCCCCCGAAACACCAAATTCCACTTTTTTATGTCTCAATGCATAAGATATTATATATTCAAAGTTAATGATAGCATACTTAATGTATGAGACTTATAAAAATTTGACAAAAGTTAATTTTATATGTGCCTATGCCAAAAAATAGAGGTTTTCAAATGAAGCGAGGCCTTATATGAAATGTAATATTTTCCACTTACAACAATTTTCTGAAGTTTCTAAGTTAAAACAAAACATTTAACATATCATAAATGTTCTTTTCATGTAAATATAAGTTTCAAAAAGCATAACACATGAGTTTTACATGGTATTAAGCAATGTCAAGCTTAAAATAACAAGTTGTCAATTTTGGCCGTTCCCTATATTTCCATATTTAATTGCATATAAATGATATTGGAGATGAAAATATGCTTCTTTTTGCCAAAATTCTTGCTGAGATATGATCAAATTTGAAGCCTGGATGTAACAAGACTGTTGCTTTTAATTGTATATGTAGAAAGTATGGTCTGATGCAAAGTTTTTTCAATTTACTGTTTAAAACCTGCATGGAATTTCAGTCTTAAAATGCCAATATTTTAACCACCAGCCATCCAACAGAAGAAAATAAAGGTATTCTGTGAAACAGACAAGTTTAAACAACCAGTAATAAGTGCTTTTCATATAGATTCAGTGCAATCTGTTTAAAGAAATACAATTTTAAAGTGCATAGAACTTCATATTTCACTTGCTTCGTACGGACCGCTAGACCTAGACTATTAAAACAGCTTATTTTATACTCTTTTTATGCTTTTATCCACTTTTCTTTGTGTTCAGAGTTCACAAATGAGTAAAGCACATGAAATAAATACCACAAACACAAATAGATATCAGAAAAAAATTGTCAGAGAAAAATTAAGGATGCTGATTTTGCAAAAATATTGAAAAAAGTGAAAAAGCTACTTTTTGGGCATATTGGCTGAAAAGTGACTTTTTTTTACAAATTTCTATCAAATAAAAGTGGAAATCATTTCTTCTCCTATAGTTTGACAAATCAATACCAATAGATCATTCAGAGAAGTTGTCAAAATATAAATTCAAAATTTGCTGAAATGCACCTCTTAGGCCCGAGACCACAATTAATTCCTCTATTAGTTCTTTATAACGTTTTGTCTCATAAAAAAAAATTGAACTGTTCTTTTTGGCAGATCTTTTGTGTGTGTAAGGTACAGTACAAGTCCAAAAATATGTCCAAGTTTCAGAAACATTGCATGTTTACAACTTACAAATTTAGCCAATACACATCCATACCCCTATGGACAAGTCAAGAGATGTTCCGAAAACTGTAAATATCACCTTTTTGCACCTGACCTAATCACTCTTTCCATATCAAAATCAGTTAAAATAAAACATCTAAAAACTTATTTCAACTCTCTTCTTTCATTTCCACCTTATAAAAGCTAAGAAATGTTTGAGAAAAGGAAAGAAAAAAATTTAAGAAGAAATACACTTAAATTAAAGGGAACTATATTCGTGAACAACGAAAAGTGGGGTCATTAATTGTGGTCTTGGGCCTATTAGGGGCCAAAAACTTGACCAATTCCAATAAAACTTGGCATGATTTAAGCTTAGTGTATTATGAGTCAGTTTACAAAGTTTCAAAGCCATATGATACATATTATAGAAAATGTGGCATTTTTTATATCTCAACTTTGGTTGCTGAATTGTGACGTTGAAATAGAAAAATTTCAACTTTCAAATTTTCGCTTCAAAAATCCCCGAAACACCAAATTCCACTTTTTTATGTCTCAATGCATAAGATATTATATATTCAAAGTTAATGATAGCATACTTAATGTATGAGACTTATAAAAATTTGACAAAAGTTAATTTTATATGTGCCTATGCCAAAAAATAGAGGTTTTCAAATGAAGCGAGGCCTTATATGAAATGTAATATTTTCCACTTACAACAATTTTCTGAAGTTTCTAAGTTAAAACAAAACATTTAACATATCATAAATGTTCTTTTCATGTAAATATAAGTTTCAAAAAGCATAACACATGAGTTTTACATGGTATTAAGCAATGTCAAGCTTAAAATAACAAGTTGTCAATTTTGGCCGTTCCCTATATTTCCATATTTAATTGCATATAAATGATATTGGAGATGAAAATATGCTTCTTTTTGCCAAAATTCTTGCTGAGATATGATCAAATTTGAAGCCTGGATGTAACAAGACTGTTGCTTTTAATTGTATATGTAGAAAGTATGGTCTGATGCAAAGTTTTTTCAATTTACTGTTTAAAACCTGCATGGAATTTCAGTCTTAAAATGCCAATATTTTAACCACCAGCCATCCAACAGAAGAAAATAAAGGTATTCTGTGAAACAGACAAGTTTAAACAACCAGTAATAAGTGCTTTTCATATAGATTCAGTGCAATCTGTTTAAAGAAATACAATTTTAAAGTGCATAGAACTTCATATTTCACTTGCTTCGTACGGACCGCTAGACCTAGACTATTAAAACAGCTTATTTTATACTCTTTTTATGCTTTTATCCACTTTTCTTTGTGTTCAGAGTTCACAAATGAGTAAAGCACATGAAATAAATACCACAAACACAAATAGATATCAGAAAAAAATTGTCAGAGAAAAATTAAGGATGCTGATTTTGCAAAAATATTGAAAAAAGTGAAAAAGCTACTTTTTGGGCATATTGGCTGAAAAGTGACTTTTTTTTACAAATTTCTATCAAATAAAAGTGGAAATCATTTCTTCTCCTATAGTTTGACAAATCAATACCAATAGATCATTCAGAGAAGTTGTCAAAATATAAATTCAAAATTTGCTGAAATGCACCTCTTAGGCCCGAGACCACAATTAATTCCTCTATTAGTTCTTTATAACGTTTTGTCTCATAAAAAAAAATTGAACTGTTCTTTTTGGCAGATCTTTTGTGTGTGTAAGGTACAGTACAAGTCCAAAAATATGTCCAAGTTTCAGAAACATTGCATGTTTACAACTTACAAATTTAGCCAATACACATCCATACCCCTATGGACAAGTCAAGAGATGTTCCGAAAACTGTAAATATCACCTTTTTGCACCTGACCTAATCACTCTTTCCATATCAAAATCAGTTAAAATAAAACATCTAAAAACTTATTTCAACTCTCTTCTTTCATTTCCACCTTATAAAAGCTAAGAAATGTTTGAGAAAAGGAAAGAAAAAAATTTAAGAAGAAATACACTTAAATTAAAGGGAACTATATTCGTGAACAACGAAAAGTGGGGTCATTAATTGTGGTCTTGGGCCTATTAGGGGCCAAAAACTTGACCAATTCCAATAAAACTTGGCATGATTTAAGCTTAGTGTATTATGAGTCAGTTTACAAAGTTTCAAAGCCATATGATACATATTATAGAAAATGTGGCATTTTTTATATCTCAACTTTGGTTGCTGAATTGTGACGTTGAAATAGAAAAATTTCAACTTTCAAATTTTCGCTTCAAAAATCCCCCGAAACACCAAATTCCACTTTTTTATGTCTCAATGCATAAGATATTATATATTCAAAGTTAATGATAGCATACTTAATGTATGAGACTTATAAAAATTTGACAAAAGTTAATTTTATATGTGCCTATGCCAAAAAATAGAGGTTTTCAAATGAAGCGAGGCCTTATATGAAATGTAATATTTTCCACTTACAACAATTTTCTGAAGTTTCTAAGTTAAAACAAAACATTTAACATATCATAAATGTTCTTTTCATGTAAATATAAGTTTCAAAAAGCATAACACATGAGTTTTACATGGTATTAAGCAATGTCAAGCTTAAAATAACAAGTTGTCAATTTTGGCCGTTCCCTATATTTCCATATTTAATTGCATATAAATGATATTGGAGATGAAAATATGCTTCTTTTTGCCAAAATTCTTGCTGAGATATGATCAAATTTGAAGCCTGGATGTAACAAGACTGTTGCTTTTAATTGTATATGTAGAAAGTATGGTCTGATGCAAAGTTTTTTCAATTTACTGTTTAAAACCTGCATGGAATTTCAGTCTTAAAATGCCAATATTTTAACCACCAGCCATCCAACAGAAGAAAATAAAGGTATTCTGTGAAACAGACAAGTTTAAACAACCAGTAATAAGTGCTTTTCATATAGATTCAGTGCAATCTGTTTAAAGAAATACAATTTTAAAGTGCATAGAACTTCATATTTCACTTGCTTCGTACGGACCGCTAGACCTAGACTATTAAAACAGCTTATTTTATACTCTTTTTATGCTTTTATCCACTTTTCTTTGTGTTCAGAGTTCACAAATGAGTAAAGCACATGAAATAAATACCACAAACACAAATAGATATCAGAAAAAAATTGTCAGAGAAAAATTAAGGATGCTGATTTTGCAAAAATATTGAAAAAAGTGAAAAAGCTACTTTTTGGGCATATTGGCTGAAAAGTGACTTTTTTTTACAAATTTCTATCAAATAAAAGTGGAAATCATTTCTTCTCCTATAGTTTGACAAATCAATACCAATAGATCATTCAGAGAAGTTGTCAAAATATAAATTCAAAATTTGCTGAAATGCACCTCTTAGGCCCGAGACCACAATTAATTCCTCTATTAGTTCTTTATAACGTTTTGTCTCATAAAAAAAAATTGAACTGTTCTTTTTGGCAGATCTTTTGTGTGTGTAAGGTACAGTACAAGTCCAAAAATATGTCCAAGTTTCAGAAACATTGCATGTTTACAACTTACAAATTTAGCCAATACACATCCATACCCCTATGGACAAGTCAAGAGATGTTCCGAAAACTGTAAATATCACCTTTTTGCACCTGACCTAATCACTCTTTCCATATCAAAATCAGTTAAAATAAAACATCTAAAAACTTATTTCAACTCTCTTCTTTCATTTCCACCTTATAAAAGCTAAGAAATGTTTGAGAAAAGGAAAGAAAAAAATTTAAGAAGAAATACACTTAAATTAAAGGGAACTATATTCGTGAACAACGAAAAGCGGGGTCATTAATTGTGGTCTTGGGCCTATTAGGGGCCAAAAACTTGACCAATTCCAATAAAACTTGGCATGATTTAAGCTTAGTGTATTATGAGTCAGTTTACAAAGTTTCAAAGCCATATGATACATATTATAGAAAATGTGGCATTTTTTATATCTCAACTTTGGTTGCTGAATTGTGACGTTGAAATAGAAAAATTTCAACTTTCAAATTTTCGCTTCAAAAATCCCCCGAAACACCAAATTCCACTTTTTTATGTCTCAATGCATAAGATATTATATATTCAAAGTTAATGATAGCATACTTAATGTATGAGACTTATAAAAATTTGACAAAAGTTAATTTTATATGTGCCTATGCCAAAAAATAGAGGTTTTCAAATGAAGCGAGGCCTTATATGAAATGTAATATTTTCCACTTACAACAATTTTCTGAAGTTTCTAAGTTAAAACAAAACATTTAACATATCATAAATGTTCTTTTCATGTAAATATAAGTTTCAAAAAGCATAACACATGAGTTTTACATGGTATTAAGCAATGTCAAGCTTAAAATAACAAGTTGTCAATTTTGGCCGTTCCCTATATTTCCATATTTAATTGCATATAAATGATATTGGAGATGAAAATATGCTTCTTTTTGCCAAAATTCTTGCTGAGATATGATCAAATTTGAAGCCTGGATGTAACAAGACTGTTGCTTTTAATTGTATATGTAGAAAGTATGGTCTGATGCAAAGTTTTTTCAATTTACTGTTTAAAACCTGCATGGAATTTCAGTCTTAAAATGCCAATATTTTAACCACCAGCCATCCAACAGAAGAAAATAAAGGTATTCTGTGAAACAGACAAGTTTAAACAACCAGTAATAAGTGCTTTTCATATAGATTCAGTGCAATCTGTTTAAAGAAATACAATTTTAAAGTGCATAGAACTTCATATTTCACTTGCTTCGTACGGACCGCTAGACCTAGACTATTAAAACAGCTTATTTTATACTCTTTTTATGCTTTTATCCACTTTTCTTTGTGTTCAGAGTTCACAAATGAGTAAAGCACATGAAATAAATACCACAAACACAAATAGATATCAGAAAAAAATTGTCAGAGAAAAATTAAGGATGCTGATTTTGCAAAAATATTGAAAAAAGTGAAAAAGCTACTTTTTGGGCATATTGGCTGAAAAGTGACTTTTTTTTACAAATTTCTATCAAATAAAAGTGGAAATCATTTCTTCTCCTATAGTTTGACAAATCAATACCAATAGATCATTCAGAGAAGTTGTCAAAATATAAATTCAAAATTTGCTGAAATGCACCTCTTAGGCCCGAGACCACAATTAATTCCTCTATTAGTTCTTTATAACGTTTTGTCTCATAAAAAAAAATTGAACTGTTCTTTTTGGCAGATCTTTTGTGTGTGTAAGGTACAGTACAAGTCCAAAAATATGTCCAAGTTTCAGAAACATTGCATGTTTACAACTTACAAATTTAGCCAATACACATCCATACCCCTATGGACAAGTCAAGAGATGTTCCGAAAACTGTAAATATCACCTTTTTGCACCTGACCTAATCACTCTTTCCATATCAAAATCAGTTAAAATTAAACATCTAAAAACTTATTTCAACTCTCTTCTTTCATTTCCACCTTATAAAAGCTAAGAAATGTTTGAGAAAAGGAAAGAAAAAAATTTAAGAAGAAATACACTTAAATTAAAGGGAACTATATTCGTGAACAACGAAAAGTGGGGTCATTAATTGTGGTCTTGGGCCTATTAGGGGCCAAAAACTTGACCAATTCCAATAAAACTTGGCATGATTTAAGCTTAGTGTATTATGAGTCAGTTTACAAAGTTTCAAAGCCATATGATACATATTATAGAAAATGTGGCATTTTTTATATCTCAACTTTGGTTGCTGAATTGTGACGTTGAAATAGAAAAATTTCAACTTTCAAATTTTCGCTTCAAAAATCCCCCGAAACACCAAATTCCACTTTTTTATGTCTCAATGCATAAGATATTATATATTCAAAGTTAATGATAGCATACTTAATGTATGAGACTTATAAAAATTTGACAAAAGTTAATTTTATATGTGCCTATGCCAAAAAATAGAGGTTTTCAAATGAAGCGAGGCCTTATATGAAATGTAATATTTTCCACTTACAACAATTTTCTGAAGTTTCTAAGTTAAAACAAAACATTTAACATATCATAAATGTTCTTTTCATGTAAATATAAGTTTCAAAAAGCATAACACATGAGTTTTACATGGTATTAAGCAATGTCAAGCTTAAAATAACAAGTTGTCAATTTTGGCCGTTCCCTATATTTCCATATTTAATTGCATATAAATGATATTGGAGATGAAAATATGCTTCTTTTTGCCAAAATTCTTGCTGAGATATGATCAAATTTGAAGCCTGGATGTAACAAGACTGTTGCTTTTAATTGTATATGTAGAAAGTATGGTCTGATGCAAAGTTTTTTCAATTTACTGTTTAAAACCTGCATGGAATTTCAGTCTTAAAATGCCAATATTTTAACCACCAGCCATCCAACAGAAGAAAATAAAGGTATTCTGTGAAACAGACAAGTTTAAACAACCAGTAATAAGTGCTTTTCATATAGATTCAGTGCAATCTGTTTAAAGAAATACAATTTTAAAGTGCATAGAACTTCATATTTCACTTGCTTCGTACGGACCGCTAGACCTAGACTATTAAAACAGCTTATTTTATACTCTTTTTATGCTTTTATCCACTTTTCTTTGTGTTCAGAGTTCACAAATGAGTAAAGCACATGAAATAAATACCACAAACACAAATAGATATCAGAAAAAAATTGTCAGAGAAAAATTAAGGATGGTGATTTTGCAAAAATATTGAAAAAAGTGAAAAAGCTACTTTTTGGGCATATTGGCTGAAAAGTGACTTTTTTTTACAAATTTCTATCAAATAAAAGTGGAAATCATTTCTTCTCCTATAGTTTGACAAATCAATACCAATAGATCATTCAGAGAAGTTGTCAAAATATAAATTCAAAATTTGCTGAAATGCACCTCTTAGGGGCCAAAAACTTGACCAATTCCAATAAAACTTGGCATGATTTAAGCTTAGTGTATTATGAGTCAGTTTACAAAGTTTCAAAGCCATATGATACATATTATAGAAAATGTGGCATTTTTTATATCTCAACTTTGGTTGCTGAATTGTGACGTTGAAATAGAAAAATTTCAACTTTCAAATTTTCGCTTCAAAAATCCCCCGAAACACCAAATTCCACTTTTTTATGTCTCAATGCATAAGATATTATATATTCAAAGTTAATGATAGCATACTTAATGTATGAGACTTATAAAAATTTGACAAAAGTTAATTTTATATGTGCCTATGCCAAAAAATAGAGGTTTTCAAATGAAGCGAGGCCTTATATGAAATGTAATATTTTCCACTTACAACAATTTTCTGAAGTTTCTAAGTTAAAACAAAACATTTAACATATCATAAATGTTCTTTTCATGTAAATATAAGTTTCAAAAAGCATAACACATGAGTTTTACATGGTATTAAGCAATGTCAAGCTTAAAATAACAAGTTGTCAATTTTGGCCGTTCCCTATATTTCCATATTTAATTGCATATAAATGATATTGGAGATGAAAATATGCTTCTTTTTGCCAAAATTCTTGCTGAGATATGATCAAATTTGAAGCCTGGATGTAACAAGACTGTTGCTTTTAATTGTATATGTAGAAAGTATGGTCTGATGCAAAGTTTTTTCAATTTACTGTTTAAAACCTGCATGGAATTTCAGTCTTAAAATGCCAATATTTTAACCACCAGCCATCCAACAGAAGAAAATAAAGGTATTCTGTGAAACAGACAAGTTTAAACAACCAGTAATAAGTGCTTTTCATATAGATTCAGTGCAATCTGTTTAAAGAAATACAATTTTAAAGTGCATAGAACTTCATATTTCACTTGCTTCGTACGGACCGCTAGACCTAGACTATTAAAACAGCTTATTTTATACTCTTTTTATGCTTTTATCCACTTTTCTTTGTGTTCAGAGTTCACAAATGAGTAAAGCACATGAAATAAATACCACAAACACAAATAGATATCAGAAAAAAATTGTCAGAGAAAAATTAAGGATGCTGATTTTGCAAAAATATTGAAAAAAGTGAAAAAGCTACTTTTTGGGCATATTGGCTGAAAAGTGACTTTTTTTTACAAATTTCTATCAAATAAAAGTGGAAATCATTTCTTCTCCTATAGTTTGACAAATCAATACCAATAGATCATTCAGAGAAGTTGTCAAAATATAAATTCAAAATTTGCTGAAATGCACCTCTTAGGCCCGAGACCACAATTAATTCCTCTATTAGTTCTTTATAACGTTTTGTCTCATAAAAAAAAATTGAACTGTTCTTTTTGGCAGATCTTTTGTGTGTGTAAGGTACAGTACAAGTCCAAAAATATGTCCAAGTTTCAGAAACATTGCATGTTTACAACTTACAAATTTAGCCAATACACATCCATACCCCTATGGACAAGTCAAGAGATGTTCCGAAAACTGTAAATATCACCTTTTTGCACCTGACCTAATCACTCTTTCCATATCAAAATCAGTTAAAATAAAACATCTAAAAACTTATTTCAACTCTCTTCTTTCATTTCCACCTTATAAAAGCTAAGAAATGTTTGAGAAAAGGAAAGAAAAAAATTTAAGAAGAAATACACTTAAATTAAAGGGAACTATATTCGTGAACAACGAAAAGTGGGGTCATTAATTGTGGTCTTGGGCCTATTAGGGGCCAAAAACTTGACCAATTCCAATAAAACTTGGCATGATTTAAGCTTAGTGTATTATGAGTCAGTTTACAAAGTTTCAAAGCCATATGATACATATTATAGAAAATGTGGCATTTTTTATATCTCAACTTTGGTTGCTGAATTGTGACGTTGAAATAGAAAAATTTCAACTTTCAAATTTTCGCTTCAAAAATCCCCCGAAACACCAAATTCCACTTTTTTATGTCTCAATGCATAAGATATTATATATTCAAAGTTAATGATAGCATACTTAATGTATGAGACTTATAAAAATTTGACAAAAGTTAATTTTATATGTGCCTATGCCAAAAAATAGAGGTTTTCAAATGAAGCGAGGCCTTATATGAAATGTAATATTTTCCACTTACAACAATTTTCTGAAGTTTCTAAGTTAAAACAAAACATTTAACATATCATAAATGTTCTTTTCATGTAAATATAAGTTTCAAAAAGCATAACACATGAGTTTTACATGGTATTAAGCAATGTCAAGCTTAAAATAACAAGTTGTCAATTTTGGCCGTTCCCTATATTTCCATATTTAATTGCATATAAATGATATTGGAGATGAAAATATGCTTCTTTTTGCCAAAATTCTTGCTGAGATATGATCAAATTTGAAGCCTGGATGTAACAAGACTGTTGCTTTTAATTGTATATGTAGAAAGTATGGTCTGATGCAAAGTTTTTTCAATTTACTGTTTAAAACCTGCATGGAATTTCAGTCTTAAAATGCCAATATTTTAACCACCAGCCATCCAACAGAAGAAAATAAAGGTATTCTGTGAAACAGACAAGTTTAAACAACCAGTAATAAGTGCTTTTCATATAGATTCAGTGCAATCTGTTTAAAGAAATACAATTTTAAAGTGCATAGAACTTCATATTTCACTTGCTTCGTACGGACCGCTAGACCTAGACTATTAAAACAGCTTATTTTATACTCTTTTTATGCTTTTATCCACTTTTCTTTGTGTTCAGAGTTCACAAATGAGTAAAGCACATGAAATAAATACCACAAACACAAATAGATATCAGAAAAAAATTGTCAGAGAAAAATTAAGGATGCTGATTTTGCAAAAATATTGAAAAAAGTGAAAAAGCTACTTTTTGGGCATATTGGCTGAAAAGTGACTTTTTTTTACAAATTTCTATCAAATAAAAGTGGAAATCATTTCTTCTCCTATAGTTTGACAAATCAATACCAATAGATCATTCAGAGAAGTTGTCAAAATATAAATTCAAAATTTGCTGAAATGCACCTCTTAGGGGCCAAAAACTTGACCAATTCCAATAAAACTTGGCATGATTTAAGCTTAGTGTATTATGAGTCAGTTTACAAAGTTTCAAAGCCATATGATACATATTATAGAAAATGTGGCATTTTTTATATCTCAACTTTGGTTGCTGAATTGTGACGTTGAAATAGAAAAATTTCAACTTTCAAATTTTCGCTTCAAAAATCCCCCGAAACACCAAATTCCACTTTTTTATGTCTCAATGCATAAGATATTATATATTCAAAGTTAATGATAGCATACTTAATGTATGAGACTTATAAAAATTTGACAAAAGTTAATTTTATATGTGCCTATGCCAAAAAATAGAGGTTTTCAAATGAAGCGAGGCCTTATATGAAATGTAATATTTTCCACTTACAACAATTTTCTGAAGTTTCTAAGTTAAAACAAAACATTTAACATATCATAAATGTTCTTTTCATGTAAATATAAGTTTCAAAAAGCATAACACATGAGTTTTACATGGTATTAAGCAATGTCAAGCTTAAAATAACAAGTTGTCAATTTTGGCCGTTCCCTATATTTCCATATTTAATTGCATATAAATGATATTGGAGATGAAAATATGCTTCTTTTTGCCAAAATTCTTGCTGAGATATGATCAAATTTGAAGCCTGGATGTAACAAGACTGTTGCTTTTAATTGTATATGTAGAAAGTATGGTCTGATGCAAAGTTTTTTCAATTTACTGTTTAAAACCTGCATGGAATTTCAGTCTTAAAATGCCAATATTTTAACCACCAGCCATCCAACAGAAGAAAATAAAGGTATTCTGTGAAACAGACAAGTTTAAACAACCAGTAATAAGTGCTTTTCATATAGATTCAGTGCAATCTGTTTAAAGAAATACAATTTTAAAGTGCATAGAACTTCATATTTCACTTGCTTCGTACGGACCGCTAGACCTAGACTATTAAAACAGCTTATTTTATACTCTTTTTATGCTTTTATCCACTTTTCTTTGTGTTCAGAGTTCACAAATGAGTAAAGCACATGAAATAAATACCACAAACACAAATAGATATCAGAAAAAAATTGTCAGAGAAAAATTAAGGATGCTGATTTTGCAAAAATATTGAAAAAAGTGAAAAAGCTACTTTTTGGGCATATTGGCTGAAAAGTGACTTTTTTTTACAAATTTCTATCAAATAAAAGTGGAAATCATTTCTTCTCCTATAGTTTGACAAATCAATACCAATAGATCATTCAGAGAAGTTGTCAAAATATAAATTCAAAATTTGCTGAAATGCACCTCTTAGGCCCGAGACCACAATTAATTCCTCTATTAGTTCTTTATAACGTTTTGTCTCATAAAAAAAAATTGAACTGTTCTTTTTGGCAGATCTTTTGTGTGTGTAAGGTACAGTACAAGTCCAAAAATATGTCCAAGTTTCAGAAACATTGCATGTTTACAACTTACAAATTTAGCCAATACACATCCATACCCCTATGGACAAGTCAAGAGATGTTCCGAAAACTGTAAATATCACCTTTTTGCACCTGACCTAATCACTCTTTCCATATCAAAATCAGTTAAAATAAAACATCTAAAAACTTATTTCAACTCTCTTCTTTCATTTCCACCTTATAAAAGCTAAGAAATGTTTGAGAAAAGGAAAGAAAAAAATTTAAGAAGAAATACACTTAAATTAAAGGGAACTATATTCGTGAACAACGAAAAGCGGGGTCATTAATTGTGGTCTTGGGCCTATTAGGGGCCAAAAACTTGACCAATTCCAATAAAACTTGGCATGATTTAAGCTTAGTGTATTATGAGTCAGTTTACAAAGTTTCAAAGCCATATGATACATATTATAGAAAATGTGGCATTTTTTATATCTCAACTTTGGTTGCTGAATTGTGACGTTGAAATAGAAAAATTTCAACTTTCAAATTTTCGCTTCAAAAATCCCCCGAAACACCAAATTCCACTTTTTTATGTCTCAATGCATAAGATATTATATATTCAAAGTTAATGATAGCATACTTAATGTATGAGACTTATAAAAATTTGACAAAAGTTAATTTTATATGTGCCTATGCCAAAAAATAGAGGTTTTCAAATGAAGCGAGGCCTTATATGAAATGTAATATTTTCCACTTACAACAATTTTCTGAAGTTTCTAAGTTAAAACAAAACATTTAACATATCATAAATGTTCTTTTCATGTAAATATAAGTTTCAAAAAGCATAACACATGAGTTTTACATGGTATTAAGCAATGTCAAGCTTAAAATAACAAGTTGTCAATTTTGGCCGTTCCCTATATTTCCATATTTAATTGCATATAAATGATATTGGAGATGAAAATATGCTTCTTTTTGCCAAAATTCTTGCTGAGATATGATCAAATTTGAAGCCTGGATGTAACAAGACTGTTGCTTTTAATTGTATATGTAGAAAGTATGGTCTGATGCAAAGTTTTTTCAATTTACTGTTTAAAACCTGCATGGAATTTCAGTCTTAAAATGCCAATATTTTAACCACCAGCCATCCAACAGAAGAAAATAAAGGTATTCTGTGAAACAGACAAGTTTAAACAACCAGTAATAAGTGCTTTTCATATAGATTCAGTGCAATCTGTTTAAAGAAATACAATTTTAAAGTGCATAGAACTTCATATTTCACTTGCTTCGTACGGACCGCTAGACCTAGACTATTAAAACAGCTTATTTTATACTCTTTTTATGCTTTTATCCACTTTTCTTTGTGTTCAGAGTTCACAAATGAGTAAAGCACATGAAATAAATACCACAAACACAAATAGATATCAGAAAAAAATTGTCAGAGAAAAATTAAGGATGCTGATTTTGCAAAAATATTGAAAAAAGTGAAAAAGCTACTTTTTGGGCATATTGGCTGAAAAGTGACTTTTTTTTACAAATTTCTATCAAATAAAAGTGGAAATCATTTCTTCTCCTATAGTTTGACAAATCAATACCAATAGATCATTCAGAGAAGTTGTCAAAATATAAATTCAAAATTTGCTGAAATGCACCTCTTAATGTAGGGGCCAAAAACTTGACCAATTCCAATAAAACTTGGCATGATTTAAGCTTAGTGTATTATGAGTCAGTTTACAAAGTTTCAAAGCCATATGATACATATTATAGAAAATGTGGCATTTTTTATATCTCAACTTTGGTTGCTGAATTGTGACGTTGAAATAGAAAAATTTCAACTTTCAAATTTTCGCTTCAAAAATCCCCCGAAACACCAAATTCCACTTTTTTATGTCTCAATGCATAAGATATTATATATTCAAAGTTAATGATAGCATACTTAATGTATGAGACTTATAAAAATTTGACAAAAGTTAATTTTATATGTGCCTATGCCAAAAAATAGAGGTTTTCAAATGAAGCGAGGCCTTATATGAAATGTAATATTTTCCACTTACAACAATTTTCTGAAGTTTCTAAGTTAAAACAAAACATTTAACATATCATAAATGTTCTTTTCATGTAAATATAAGTTTCAAAAAGCATAACACATGAGTTTTACATGGTATTAAGCAATGTCAAGCTTAAAATAACAAGTTGTCAATTTTGGCCGTTCCCTATATTTCCATATTTAATTGCATATAAATGATATTGGAGATGAAAATATGCTTCTTTTTGCCAAAATTCTTGCTGAGATATGATCAAATTTGAAGCCTGGATGTAACAAGACTGTTGCTTTTAATTGTATATGTAGAAAGTATGGTCTGATGCAAAGTTTTTTCAATTTACTGTTTAAAACCTGCATGGAATTTCAGTCTTAAAATGCCAATATTTTAACCACCAGCCATCCAACAGAAGAAAATAAAGGTATTCTGTGAAACAGACAAGTTTAAACAACCAGTAATAAGTGCTTTTCATATAGATTCAGTGCAATCTGTTTAAAGAAATACAATTTTAAAGTGCATAGAACTTCATATTTCACTTGCTTCGTACGGACCGCTAGACCTAGACTATTAAAACAGCTTATTTTATACTCTTTTTATGCTTTTATCCACTTTTCTTTGTGTTCAGAGTTCACAAATGAGTAAAGCACATGAAATAAATACCACAAACACAAATAGATATCAGAAAAAAATTGTCAGAGAAAAATTAAGGATGCTGATTTTGCAAAAATATTGAAAAAAGTGAAAAAGCTACTTTTTGGGCATATTGGCTGAAAAGTGACTTTTTTTTACAAATTTCTATCAAATAAAAGTGGAAATCATTTCTTCTCCTATAGTTTGACAAATCAATACCAATAGATCATTCAGAGAAGTTGTCAAAATATAAATTCAAAATTTGCTGAAATGCACCTCTTAGGCCCGAGACCACAATTAATTCCTCTATTAGTTCTTTATAACGTTTTGTCTCATAAAAAAAAATTGAACTGTTCTTTTTGGCAGATCTTTTGTGTGTGTAAGGTACAGTACAAGTCCAAAAATATGTCCAAGTTTCAGAAACATTGCATGTTTACAACTTACAAATTTAGCCAATACACATCCATACCCCTATGGACAAGTCAAGAGATGTTCCGAAAACTGTAAACATCACCTTTTTGCACCTGACCTAATCACTCTTTCCATATCAAAATCAGTTAAAATAAAACATCTAAAAACTTATTTCAACTCTCTTCTTTCATTTCCACCTTATAAAAGCTAAGAAATGTTTGAGAAAAGGAAAGAAAAAAATTTAAGAAGAAATACACTTAAATTAAAGGGAACTATATTCGTGAACAACGAAAAGTGGGGTCATTAATTGTGGTCTTGGGCCTATTAGGGGCCAAAAACTTGACCAATTCCAATAAAACTTGGCATGATTTAAGCTTAGTGTATTATGAGTCAGTTTACAAAGTTTCAAAGCCATATGATACATATTATAGAAAATGTGGCATTTTTTATATCTCAACTTTGGTTGCTGAATTGTGACGTTGAAATAGAAAAATTTCAACTTTCAAATTTTCGCTTCAAAAATCCCCCGAAACACCAAATTCCACTTTTTTATGTCTCAATGCATAAGATATTATATATTCAAAGTTAATGATAGCATACTTAATGTATGAGACTTATAAAAATTTGACAAAAGTTAATTTTATATGTGCCTATGCCAAAAAATAGAGGTTTTCAAATGAAGCGAGGCCTTATATGAAATGTAATATTTTCCACTTACAACAATTTTCTGAAGTTTCTAAGTTAAAACAAAACATTTAACATATCATAAATGTTCTTTTCATGTAAATATAAGTTTCAAAAAGCATAACACATGAGTTTTACATGGTATTAAGCAATGTCAAGCTTAAAATAACAAGTTGTCAATTTTGGCCGTTCCCTATATTTCCATATTTAATTGCATATAAATGATATTGGAGATGAAAATATGCTTCTTTTTGCCAAAATTCTTGCTGAGATATGATCAAATTTGAAGCCTGGATGTAACAAGACTGTTGCTTTTAATTGTATATGTAGAAAGTATGGTCTGATGCAAAGTTTTTTCAATTTACTGTTTAAAACCTGCATGGAATTTCAGTCTTAAAATGCCAATATTTTAACCACCAGCCATCCAACAGAAGAAAATAAAGGTATTCTGTGAAACAGACAAGTTTAAACAACCAGTAATAAGTGCTTTTCATATAGATTCAGTGCAATCTGTTTAAAGAAATACAATTTTAAAGTGCATAGAACTTCATATTTCACTTGCTTCGTACGGACCGCTAGACCTAGACTATTAAAACAGCTTATTTTATACTCTTTTTATGCTTTTATCCACTTTTCTTTGTGTTCAGAGTTCACAAATGAGTAAAGCACATGAAATAAATACCACAAACACAAATAGATATCAGAAAAAAATTGTCAGAGAAAAATTAAGGATGCTGATTTTGCAAAAATATTGAAAAAAGTGAAAAAGCTACTTTTTGGGCATATTGGCTGAAAAGTGACTTTTTTTTACAAATTTCTATCAAATAAAAGTGGAAATCATTTCTTCTCCTATAGTTTGACAAATCAATACCAATAGATCATTCAGAGAAGTTGTCAAAATATAAATTCAAAATTTGCTGAAATGCACCTCTTAGGCCCGAGACCACAATTAATTCCTCTATTAGTTCTTTATAACGTTTTGTCTCATAAAAAAAAATTGAACTGTTCTTTTTGGCAGATCTTTTGTGTGTGTAAGGTACAGTACAAGTCCAAAAATATGTCCAAGTTTCAGAAACATTGCATGTTTACAACTTACAAATTTAGCCAATACACATCCATACCCCTATGGACAAGTCAAGAGATGTTCCGAAAACTGTAAATATCACCTTTTTGCACCTGACCTAATCACTCTTTCCATATCAAAATCAGTTAAAATAAAACATCTAAAAACTTATTTCAACTCTCTTCTTTCATTTCCACCTTATAAAAGCTAAGAAATGTTTGAGAAAAGGAAAGAAAAAAATTTAAGAAGAAATACACTTAAATTAAAGGGAACTATATTCGTGAACAACGAAAAGTGGGGTCATTAATTGTGGTCTTGGGCCTATTAGGGGCCAAAAACTTGACCAATTCCAATAAAACTTGGCATGATTTAAGCTTAGTGTATTATGAGTCAGTTTACAAAGTTTCAAAGCCATATGATACATATTATAGAAAATGTGGCATTTTTTATATCTCAACTTTGGTTGCTGAATTGTGACGTTGAAATAGAAAAATTTCAACTTTCAAATTTTCGCTTCAAAAATCCCCCGAAACACCAAATTCCACTTTTTTATGTCTCAATGCATAAGATATTATATATTCAAAGTTAATGATAGCATACTTAATGTATGAGACTTATAAAAATTTGACAAAAGTTAATTTTATATGTGCCTATGCCAAAAAATAGAGGTTTTCAAATGAAGCGAGGCCTTATATGAAATGTAATATTTTCCACTTACAACAATTTTCTGAAGTTTCTAAGTTAAAACAAAACATTTAACATATCATAAATGTTCTTTTCATGTAAATATAAGTTTCAAAAAGCATAACACATGAGTTTTACATGGTATTAAGCAATGTCAAGCTTAAAATAACAAGTTGTCAATTTTGGCCGTTCCCTATATTTCCATATTTAATTGCATATAAATGATATTGGAGATGAAAATATGCTTCTTTTTGCCAAAATTCTTGCTGAGATATGATCAAATTTGAAGCCTGGATGTAACAAGACTGTTGCTTTTAATTGTATATGTAGAAAGTATGGTCTGATGCAAAGTTTTTTCAATTTACTGTTTAAAACCTGCATGGAATTTCAGTCTTAAAATGCCAATATTTTAACCACCAGCCATCCAACAGAAGAAAATAAAGGTATTCTGTGAAACAGACAAGTTTAAACAACCAGTAATAAGTGCTTTTCATATAGATTCAGTGCAATCTGTTTAAAGAAATACAATTTTAAAGTGCATAGAACTTCATATTTCACTTGCTTCGTACGGACCGCTAGACCTAGACTATTAAAACAGCTTATTTTATACTCTTTTTATGCTTTTATCCACTTTTCTTTGTGTTCAGAGTTCACAAATGAGTAAAGCACATGAAATAAATACCACAAACACAAATAGATATCAGAAAAAAATTGTCAGAGAAAAATTAAGGATGCTGATTTTGCAAAAATATTGAAAAAAGTGAAAAAGCTACTTTTTGGGCATATTGGCTGAAAAGTGACTTTTTTTTACAAATTTCTATCAAATAAAAGTGGAAATCATTTCTTCTCCTATAGTTTGACAAATCAATACCAATAGATCATTCAGAGAAGTTGTCAAAATATAAATTCAAAATTTGCTGAAATGCACCTCTTAGGCCCGAGACCACAATTAATTCCTCTATTAGTTCTTTATAACGTTTTGTCTCATAAAAAAAAATTGAACTGTTCTTTTTGGCAGATCTTTTGTGTGTGTAAGGTACAGTACAAGTCCAAAAATATGTCCAAGTTTCAGAAACATTGCATGTTTACAACTTACAAATTTAGCCAATACACATCCATACCCCTATGGACAAGTCAAGAGATGTTCCGAAAACTGTAAATATCACCTTTTTGCACCTGACCTAATCACTCTTTCCATATCAAAATCAGTTAAAATAAAACATCTAAAAACTTATTTCAACTCTCTTCTTTCATTTCCACCTTATAAAAGCTAAGAAATGTTTGAGAAAAGGAAAGAAAAAAATTTAAGAAGAAATACACTTAAATTAAAGGGAACTATATTCGTGAACAACGAAAAGTGGGGTCATTAATTGTGGTCTTGGGCCTATTAGGGGCCAAAAACTTGACCAATTCCAATAAAACTTGGCATGATTTAAGCTTAGTGTATTATGAGTCAGTTTACAAAGTTTCAAAGCCATATGATACATATTATAGAAAATGTGGCATTTTTTATATCTCAACTTTGGTTGCTGAATTGTGACGTTGAAATAGAAAAATTTCAACTTTCAAATTTTCGCTTCAAAAATCCCCCGAAACACCAAATTCCACTTTTTTATGTCTCAATGCATAAGATATTATATATTCAAAGTTAATGATAGCATACTTAATGTATGAGACTTATAAAAATTTGACAAAAGTTAATTTTATATGTGCCTATGCCAAAAAATAGAGGTTTTCAAATGAAGCGAGGCCTTATATGAAATGTAATATTTTCCACTTACAACAATTTTCTGAAGTTTCTAAGTTAAAACAAAACATTTAACATATCATAAATGTTCTTTTCATGTAAATATAAGTTTCAAAAAGCATAACACATGAGTTTTACATGGTATTAAGCAATGTCAAGCTTAAAATAACAAGTTGTCAATTTTGGCCGTTCCCTATATTTCCATATTTAATTGCATATAAATGATATTGGAGATGAAAATATGCTTCTTTTTGCCAAAATTCTTGCTGAGATATGATCAAATTTGAAGCCTGGATGTAACAAGACTGTTGCTTTTAATTGTATATGTAGAAAGTATGGTCTGATGCAAAGTTTTTTCAATTTACTGTTTAAAACCTGCATGGAATTTCAGTCTTAAAATGCCAATATTTTAACCACCAGCCATCCAACAGAAGAAAATAAAGGTATTCTGTGAAACAGACAAGTTTAAACAACCAGTAATAAGTGCTTTTCATATAGATTCAGTGCAATCTGTTTAAAGAAATACAATTTTAAAGTGCATAGAACTTCATATTTCACTTGCTTCGTACGGACCGCTAGACCTAGACTATTAAAACAGCTTATTTTATACTCTTTTTATGCTTTTATCCACTTTTCTTTGTGTTCAGAGTTCACAAATGAGTAAAGCACATGAAATAAATACCACAAACACAAATAGATATCAGAAAAAAATTGTCAGAGAAAAATTAAGGATGCTGATTTTGCAAAAATATTGAAAAAAGTGAAAAAGCTACTTTTTGGGCATATTGGCTGAAAAGTGACTTTTTTTTACAAATTTCTATCAAATAAAAGTGGAAATCATTTCTTCTCCTATAGTTTGACAAATCAATACCAATAGATCATTCAGAGAAGTTGTCAAAATATAAATTCAAAATTTGCTGAAATGCACCTCTTAGGCCCGAGACCACAATTAATTCCTCTATTAGTTCTTTATAACGTTTTGTCTCATAAAAAAAAATTGAACTGTTCTTTTTGGCAGATCTTTTGTGTGTGTAAGGTACAGTACAAGTCCAAAAATATGTCCAAGTTTCAGAAACATTGCATGTTTACAACTTACAAATTTAGCCAATACACATCCATACCCCTATGGACAAGTCAAGAGATGTTCCGAAAACTGTAAATATCACCTTTTTGCACCTGACCTAATCACTCTTTCCATATCAAAATCAGTTAAAATAAAACATCTAAAAACTTATTTCAACTCTCTTCTTTCATTTCCACCTTATAAAAGCTAAGAAATGTTTGAGAAAAGGAAAGAAAAAAATTTAAGAAGAAATACACTTAAATTAAAGGGAACTATATTCGTGAACAACGAAAAGTGGGGTCATTAATTGTGGTCTTGGGCCTATTAGGGGCCAAAAACTTGACCAATTCCAATAAAACTTGGCATGATTTAAGCTTAGTGTATTATGAGTCAGTTTACAAAGTTTCAAAGCCATATGATACATATTATAGAAAATGTGGCATTTTTTATATCTCAACTTTGGTTGCTGAATTGTGACGTTGAAATAGAAAAATTTCAACTTTCAAATTTTCGCTTCAAAAATCCCCCGAAACACCAAATTCCACTTTTTTATGTCTCAATGCATAAGATATTATATATTCAAAGTTAATGATAGCATACTTAATGTATGAGACTTATAAAAATTTGACAAAAGTTAATTTTATATGTGCCTATGCCAAAAAATAGAGGTTTTCAAATGAAGCGAGGCCTTATATGAAATGTAATATTTTCCACTTACAACAATTTTCTGAAGTTTCTAAGTTAAAACAAAACATTTAACATATCATAAATGTTCTTTTCATGTAAATATAAGTTTCAAAAAGCATAACACATGAGTTTTACATGGTATTAAGCAATGTCAAGCTTAAAATAACAAGTTGTCAATTTTGGCCGTTCCCTATATTTCCATATTTAATTGCATATAAATGATATTGGAGATGAAAATATGCTTCTTTTTGCCAAAATTCTTGCTGAGATATGATCAAATTTGAAGCCTGGATGTAACAAGACTGTTGCTTTTAATTGTATATGTAGAAAGTATGGTCTGATGCAAAGTTTTTTCAATTTACTGTTTAAAACCTGCATGGAATTTCAGTCTTAAAATGCCAATATTTTAACCACCAGCCATCCAACAGAAGAAAATAAAGGTATTCTGTGAAACAGACAAGTTTAAACAACCAGTAATAAGTGCTTTTCATATAGATTCAGTGCAATCTGTTTAAAGAAATACAATTTTAAAGTGCATAGAACTTCATATTTCACTTGCTTCGTACGGACCGCTAGACCTAGACTATTAAAACAGCTTATTTTATACTCTTTTTATGCTTTTATCCACTTTTCTTTGTGTTCAGAGTTCACAAATGAGTAAAGCACATGAAATAAATACCACAAACACAAATAGATATCAGAAAAAAATTGTCAGAGAAAAATTAAGGATGCTGATTTTGCAAAAATATTGAAAAAAGTGAAAAAGCTACTTTTTGGGCATATTGGCTGAAAAGTGACTTTTTTTTACAAATTTCTATCAAATAAAAGTGGAAATCATTTCTTCTCCTATAGTTTGACAAATCAATACCAATAGATCATTCAGAGAAGTTGTCAAAATATAAATTCAAAATTTGCTGAAATGCACCTCTTAGGCCCGAGACCACAATTAATTCCTCTATTAGTTCTTTATAACGTTTTGTCTCATAAAAAAAAATTGAACTGTTCTTTTTGGCAGATCTTTTGTGTGTGTAAGGTACAGTACAAGTCCAAAAATATGTCCAAGTTTCAGAAACATTGCATGTTTACAACTTACAAATTTAGCCAATACACATCCATACCCCTATGGACAAGTCAAGAGATGTTCCGAAAACTGTAAATATCACCTTTTTGCACCTGACCTAATCACTCTTTCCATATCAAAATCAGTTAAAATAAAACATCTAAAAACTTATTTCAACTCTCTTCTTTCATTTCCACCTTATAAAAGCTAAGAAATGTTTGAGAAAAGGAAAGAAAAAAATTTAAGAAGAAATACACTTAAATTAAAGGGAACTATATTCGTGAACAACGAAAAGTGGGGTCATTAATTGTGGTCTTGGGCCTATTAGGGGCCAAAAACTTGACCAATTCCAATAAAACTTGGCATGATTTAAGCTTAGTGTATTATGAGTCAGTTTACAAAGTTTCAAAGCCATATGATACATATTATAGAAAATGTGGCATTTTTTATATCTCAACTTTGGTTGCTGAATTGTGACGTTGAAATAGAAAAATTTCAACTTTCAAATTTTCGCTTCAAAAATCCCCCGAAACACCAAATTCCACTTTTTTATGTCTCAATGCATAAGATATTATATATTCAAAGTTAATGATAGCATACTTAATGTATGAGACTTATAAAAATTTGACAAAAGTTAATTTTATATGTGCCTATGCCAAAAAATAGAGGTTTTCAAATGAAGCGAGGCCTTATATGAAATGTAATATTTTCCACTTACAACAATTTTCTGAAGTTTCTAAGTTAAAACAAAACATTTAACATATCATAAATGTTCTTTTCATGTAAATATAAGTTTCAAAAAGCATAACACATGAGTTTTACATGGTATTAAGCAATGTCAAGCTTAAAATAACAAGTTGTCAATTTTGGCCGTTCCCTATATTTCCATATTTAATTGCATATAAATGATATTGGAGATGAAAATATGCTTCTTTTTGCCAAAATTCTTGCTGAGATATGATCAAATTTGAAGCCTGGATGTAACAAGACTGTTGCTTTTAATTGTATATGTAGAAAGTATGGTCTGATGCAAAGTTTTTTCAATTTACTGTTTAAAACCTGCATGGAATTTCAGTCTTAAAATGCCAATATTTTAACCACCAGCCATCCAACAGAAGAAAATAAAGGTATTCTGTGAAACAGACAAGTTTAAACAACCAGTAATAAGTGCTTTTCATATAGATTCAGTGCAATCTGTTTAAAGAAATACAATTTTAAAGTGCATAGAACTTCATATTTCACTTGCTTCGTACGGACCGCTAGACCTAGACTATTAAAACAGCTTATTTTATACTCTTTTTATGCTTTTATCCACTTTTCTTTGTGTTCAGAGTTCACAAATGAGTAAAGCACATGAAATAAATACCACAAACACAAATAGATATCAGAAAAAAATTGTCAGAGAAAAATTAAGGATGCTGATTTTGCAAAAATATTGAAAAAAGTGAAAAAGCTACTTTTTGGGCATATTGGCTGAAAAGTGACTTTTTTTTACAAATTTCTATCAAATAAAAGTGGAAATCATTTCTTCTCCTATAGTTTGACAAATCAATACCAATAGATCATTCAGAGAAGTTGTCAAAATATAAATTCAAAATTTGCTGAAATGCACCTCTTAGGCCCGAGACCACAATTAATTCCTCTATTAGTTCTTTATAACGTTTTGTCTCATAAAAAAAAATTGAACTGTTCTTTTTGGCAGATCTTTTGTGTGTGTAAGGTACAGTACAAGTCCAAAAATATGTCCAAGTTTCAGAAACATTGCATGTTTACAACTTACAAATTTAGCCAATACACATCCATACCCCTATGGACAAGTCAAGAGATGTTCCGAAAACTGTAAATATCACCTTTTTGCACCTGACCTAATCACTCTTTCCATATCAAAATCAGTTAAAATAAAACATCTAAAAACTTATTTCAACTCTCTTCTTTCATTTCCACCTTATAAAAGCTAAGAAATGTTTGAGAAAAGGAAAGAAAAAAATTTAAGAAGAAATACACTTAAATTAAAGGGAACTATATTCGTGAACAACGAAAAGTGGGGTCATTAATTGTGGTCTTGGGCCTATTAGGGGCCAAAAACTTGACCAATTCCAATAAAACTTGGCATGATTTAAGCTTAGTGTATTATGAGTCAGTTTACAAAGTTTCAAAGCCATATGATACATATTATAGAAAATGTGGCATTTTTTATATCTCAACTTTGGTTGCTGAATTGTGACGTTGAAATAGAAAAATTTCAACTTTCAAATTTTCGCTTCAAAAATCCCCCGAAACACCAAATTCCACTTTTTTATGTCTCAATGCATAAGATATTATATATTCAAAGTTAATGATAGCATACTTAATGTATGAGACTTATAAAAATTTGACAAAAGTTAATTTTATATGTGCCTATGCCAAAAAATAGAGGTTTTCAAATGAAGCGAGGCCTTATATGAAATGTAATATTTTCCACTTACAACAATTTTCTGAAGTTTCTAAGTTAAAACAAAACATTTAACATATCATAAATGTTCTTTTCATGTAAATATAAGTTTCAAAAAGCATAACACATGAGTTTTACATGGTATTAAGCAATGTCAAGCTTAAAATAACAAGTTGTCAATTTTGGCCGTTCCCTATATTTCCATATTTAATTGCATATAAATGATATTGGAGATGAAAATATGCTTCTTTTTGCCAAAATTCTTGCTGAGATATGATCAAATTTGAAGCCTGGATGTAACAAGACTGTTGCTTTTAATTGTATATGTAGAAAGTATGGTCTGATGCAAAGTTTTTTCAATTTACTGTTTAAAACCTGCATGGAATTTCAGTCTTAAAATGCCAATATTTTAACCACCAGCCATCCAACAGAAGAAAATAAAGGTATTCTGTGAAACAGACAAGTTTAAACAACCAGTAATAAGTGCTTTTCATATAGATTCAGTGCAATCTGTTTAAAGAAATACAATTTTAAAGTGCATAGAACTTCATATTTCACTTGCTTCGTACGGACCGCTAGACCTAGACTATTAAAACAGCTTATTTTATACTCTTTTTATGCTTTTATCCACTTTTCTTTGTGTTCAGAGTTCACAAATGAGTAAAGCACATGAAATAAATACCACAAACACAAATAGATATCAGAAAAAAATTGTCAGAGAAAAATTAAGGATGCTGATTTTGCAAAAATATTGAAAAAAGTGAAAAAGCTACTTTTTGGGCATATTGGCTGAAAAGTGACTTTTTTTTACAAATTTCTATCAAATAAAAGTGGAAATCATTTCTTCTCCTATAGTTTGACAAATCAATACCAATAGATCATTCAGAGAAGTTGTCAAAATATAAATTCAAAATTTGCTGAAATGCACCTCTTAGGCCCGAGACCACAATTAATTCCTCTATTAGTTCTTTATAACGTTTTGTCTCATAAAAAAAAATTGAACTGTTCTTTTTGGCAGATCTTTTGTGTGTGTAAGGTACAGTACAAGTCCAAAAATATGTCCAAGTTTCAGAAACATTGCATGTTTACAACTTACAAATTTAGCCAATACACATCCATACCCCTATGGACAAGTCAAGAGATGTTCCGAAAACTGTAAATATCACCTTTTTGCACCTGACCTAATCACTCTTTCCATATCAAAATCAGTTAAAATAAAACATCTAAAAACTTATTTCAACTCTCTTCTTTCATTTCCACCTTATAAAAGCTAAGAAATGTTTGAGAAAAGGAAAGAAAAAAATTTAAGAAGAAATACACTTAAATTAAAGGGAACTATATTCGTGAACAACGAAAAGTGGGGTCATTAATTGTGGTCTTGGGCCTATTAGGGGCCAAAAACTTGACCAATTCCAATAAAACTTGGCATGATTTAAGCTTAGTGTATTATGAGTCAGTTTACAAAGTTTCAAAGCCATATGATACATATTATAGAAAATGTGGCATTTTTTATATCTCAACTTTGGTTGCTGAATTGTGACGTTGAAATAGAAAAATTTCAACTTTCAAATTTTCGCTTCAAAAATCCCCCGAAACACCAAATTCCACTTTTTTATGTCTCAATGCATAAGATATTATATATTCAAAGTTAATGATAGCATACTTAATGTATGAGACTTATAAAAATTTGACAAAAGTTAATTTTATATGTGCCTATGCCAAAAAATAGAGGTTTTCAAATGAAGCGAGGCCTTATATGAAATGTAATATTTTCCACTTACAACAATTTTCTGAAGTTTCTAAGTTAAAACAAAACATTTAACATATCATAAATGTTCTTTTCATGTAAATATAAGTTTCAAAAAGCATAACACATGAGTTTTACATGGTATTAAGCAATGTCAAGCTTAAAATAACAAGTTGTCAATTTTGGCCGTTCCCTATATTTCCATATTTAATTGCATATAAATGATATTGGAGATGAAAATATGCTTCTTTTTGCCAAAATTCTTGCTGAGATATGATCAAATTTGAAGCCTGGATGTAACAAGACTGTTGCTTTTAATTGTATATGTAGAAAGTATGGTCTGATGCAAAGTTTTTTCAATTTACTGTTTAAAACCTGCATGGAATTTCAGTCTTAAAATGCCAATATTTTAACCACCAGCCATCCAACAGAAGAAAATAAAGGTATTCTGTGAAACAGACAAGTTTAAACAACCAGTAATAAGTGCTTTTCATATAGATTCAGTGCAATCTGTTTAAAGAAATACAATTTTAAAGTGCATAGAACTTCATATTTCACTTGCTTCGTACGGACCGCTAGACCTAGACTATTAAAACAGCTTATTTTATACTCTTTTTATGCTTTTATCCACTTTTCTTTGTGTTCAGAGTTCACAAATGAGTAAAGCACATGAAATAAATACCACAAACACAAATAGATATCAGAAAAAAATTGTCAGAGAAAAATTAAGGATGCTGATTTTGCAAAAATATTGAAAAAAGTGAAAAAGCTACTTTTTGGGCATATTGGCTGAAAAGTGACTTTTTTTTACAAATTTCTATCAAATAAAAGTGGAAATCATTTCTTCTCCTATAGTTTGACAAATCAATACCAATAGATCATTCAGAGAAGTTGTCAAAATATAAATTCAAAATTTGCTGAAATGCACCTATTAGGGGCCAAAAACTTGACCAATTCCAATAAAACTTGGCATGATTTAAGCTTAGTGTATTATGAGTCAGTTTACAAAGTTTCAAAGCCATATGATACATATTATAGAAAATGTGGCATTTTTTATATCTCAACTTTGGTTGCTGAATTGTGACGTTGAAATAGAAAAATTTCAACTTTCAAATTTTCGCTTCAAAAATCCCCCGAAACACCAAATTCCACTTTTTTATGTCTCAATGCATAAGATATTATATATTCAAAGTTAATGATAGCATACTTAATGTATGAGACTTATAAAAATTTGACAAAAGTTAATTTTATATGTGCCTATGCCAAAAAATAGAGGTTTTCAAATGAAGCGAGGCCTTATATGAAATGTAATATTTTCCACTTACAACAATTTTCTGAAGTTTCTAAGTTAAAACAAAACATTTAACATATCATAAATGTTCTTTTCATGTAAATATAAGTTTCAAAAAGCATAACACATGAGTTTTACATGGTATTAAGCAATGTCAAGCTTAAAATAACAAGTTGTCAATTTTGGCCGTTCCCTATATTTCCATATTTAATTGCATATAAATGATATTGGAGATGAAAATATGCTTCTTTTTGCCAAAATTCTTGCTGAGATATGATCAAATTTGAAGCCTGGATGTAACAAGACTGTTGCTTTTAATTGTATATGTAGAAAGTATGGTCTGATGCAAAGTTTTTTCAATTTACTGTTTAAAACCTGCATGGAATTTCAGTCTTAAAATGCCAATATTTTAACCACCAGCCATCCAACAGAAGAAAATAAAGGTATTCTGTGAAACAGACAAGTTTAAACAACCAGTAATAAGTGCTTTTCATATAGATTCAGTGCAATCTGTTTAAAGAAATACAATTTTAAAGTGCATAGAACTTCATATTTCACTTGCTTCGTACGGACCGCTAGACCTAGACTATTAAAACAGCTTATTTTATACTCTTTTTATGCTTTTATCCACTTTTCTTTGTGTTCAGAGTTCACAAATGAGTAAAGCACATGAAATAAATACCACAAACACAAATAGATATCAGAAAAAAATTGTCAGAGAAAAATTAAGGATGCTGATTTTGCAAAAATATTGAAAAAAGTGAAAAAGCTACTTTTTGGGCATATTGGCTGAAAAGTGACTTTTTTTTACAAATTTCTATCAAATAAAAGTGGAAATCATTTCTTCTCCTATAGTTTGACAAATCAATACCAATAGATCATTCAGAGAAGTTGTCAAAATATAAATTCAAAATTTGCTGAAATGCACCTCTTAGGCCCGAGACCACAATTAATTCCTCTATTAGTTCTTTATAACGTTTTGTCTCATAAAAAAATAATTGAACTGTTCTTTTTGGCAGATCTTTTGTGTGTGTAAGGTACAGTACAAGTCCAAAAATATGTCCAAGTTTCAGAAACATTGCATGTTTACAACTTACAAATTTAGCCAATACACATCCATACCCCTATGGACAAGTCAAGAGATGTTCCGAAAACTGTAAATATCACCTTTTTGCACCTGACCTAATCACTCTTTCCATATCAAAATCAGTTAAAATAAAACATCTAAAAACTTATTTCAACTCTCTTCTTTCATTTCCACCTTATAAAAGCTAAGAAATGTTTGAGAAAAGGAAAGAAAAAAATTTAAGAAGAAATACACTTAAATTAAAGGGAACTATATTCGTGAACAACGAAAAGTGGGGTCATTAATTGTGGTCTTGGGCCTATTAGGGGCCAAAAACTTGACCAATTCCAATAAAACTTGGCATGATTTAAGCTTAGTGTATTATGAGTCAGTTTACAAAGTTTCAAAGCCATATGATACATATTATAGAAAATGTGGCATTTTTTATATCTCAACTTTGGTTGCTGAATTGTGACGTTGAAATAGAAAAATTTCAACTTTCAAATTTTCGCTTCAAAAATCCCCCGAAACACCAAATTCCACTTTTTTATGTCTCAATGCATAAGATATTATATATTCAAAGTTAATGATAGCATACTTAATGTATGAGACTTATAAAAATTTGACAAAAGTTAATTTTATATGTGCCTATGCCAAAAAATAGAGGTTTTCAAATGAAGCGAGGCCTTATATGAAATGTAATATTTTCCACTTACAACAATTTTCTGAAGTTTCTAAGTTAAAACAAAACATTTAACATATCATAAATGTTCTTTTCATGTAAATATAAGTTTCAAAAAGCATAACACATGAGTTTTACATGGTATTAAGCAATGTCAAGCTTAAAATAACAAGTTGTCAATTTTGGCCGTTCCCTATATTTCCATATTTAATTGCATATAAATGATATTGGAGATGAAAATATGCTTCTTTTTGCCAAAATTCTTGCTGAGATATGATCAAATTTGAAGCCTGGATGTAACAAGACTGTTGCTTTTAATTGTATATGTAGAAAGTATGGTCTGATGCAAAGTTTTTTCAATTTACTGTTTAAAACCTGCATGGAATTTCAGTCTTAAAATGCCAATATTTTAACCACCAGCCATCCAACAGAAGAAAATAAAGGTATTCTGTGAAACAGACAAGTTTAAACAACCAGTAATAAGTGCTTTTCATATAGATTCAGTGCAATCTGTTTAAAGAAATACAATTTTAAAGTGCATAGAACTTCATATTTCACTTGCTTCGTACGGACCGCTAGACCTAGACTATTAAAACAGCTTATTTTATACTCTTTTTATGCTTTTATCCACTTTTCTTTGTGTTCAGAGTTCACAAATGAGTAAAGCACATGAAATAAATACCACAAACACAAATAGATATCAGAAAAAAATTGTCAGAGAAAAATTAAGGATGCTGATTTTGCAAAAATATTGAAAAAAGTGAAAAAGCTACTTTTTGGGCATATTGGCTGAAAAGTGACTTTTTTTTACAAATTTCTATCAAATAAAAGTGGAAATCATTTCTTCTCCTATAGTTTGACAAATCAATACCAATAGATCATTCAGAGAAGTTGTCAAAATATAAATTCAAAATTTGCTGAAATGCACCTCTTAGGCCCGAGACCACAATTAATTCCTCTATTAGTTCTTTATAACGTTTTGTCTCATAAAAAAAAATTGAACTGTTCTTTTTGGCAGATCTTTTGTGTGTGTAAGGTACAGTACAAGTCCAAAAATATGTCCAAGTTTCAGAAACATTGCATGTTTACAACTTACAAATTTAGCCAATACACATCCATACCCCTATGGACAAGTCAAGAGATGTTCCGAAAACTGTAAATATCACCTTTTTGCACCTGACCTAATCACTCTTTCCATATCAAAATCAGTTAAAATAAAACATCTAAAAACTTATTTCAACTCTCTTCTTTCATTTCCACCTTATAAAAGCTAAGAAATGTTTGAGAAAAGGAAAGAAAAAAATTTAAGAAGAAATACACTTAAATTAAAGGGAACTATATTCGTGAACAACGAAAAGTGGGGTCATTAATTGTGGTCTTGGGCCTATTAGGGGCCAAAAACTTGACCAATTCCAATAAAACTTGGCATGATTTAAGCTTAGTGTATTATGAGTCAGTTTACAAAGTTTCAAAGCCATATGATACATATTATAGAAAATGTGGCATTTTTTATATCTCAACTTTGGTTGCTGAATTGTGACGTTGAAATAGAAAAATTTCAACTTTCAAATTTTCGCTTCAAAAATCCCCCGAAACACCAAATTCCACTTTTTTATGTCTCAATGCATAAGATATTATATATTCAAAGTTAATGATAGCATACTTAATGTATGAGACTTATAAAAATTTGACAAAAGTTAATTTTATATGTGCCTATGCCAAAAAATAGAGGTTTTCAAATGAAGCGAGGCCTTATATGAAATGTAATATTTTCCACTTACAACAATTTTCTGAAGTTTCTAAGTTAAAACAAAACATTTAACATATCATAAATGTTCTTTTCATGTAAATATAAGTTTCAAAAAGCATAACACATGAGTTTTACATGGTATTAAGCAATGTCAAGCTTAAAATAACAAGTTGTCAATTTTGGCCGTTCCCTATATTTCCATATTTAATTGCATATAAATGATATTGGAGATGAAAATATGCTTCTTTTTGCCAAAATTCTTGCTGAGATATGATCAAATTTGAAGCCTGGATGTAACAAGACTGTTGCTTTTAATTGTATATGTAGAAAGTATGGTCTGATGCAAAGTTTTTTCAATTTACTGTTTAAAACCTGCATGGAATTTCAGTCTTAAAATGCCAATATTTTAACCACCAGCCATCCAACAGAAGAAAATAAAGGTATTCTGTGAAACAGACAAGTTTAAACAACCAGTAATAAGTGCTTTTCATATAGATTCAGTGCAATCTGTTTAAAGAAATACAATTTTAAAGTGCATAGAACTTCATATTTCACTTGCTTCGTACGGACCGCTAGACCTAGACTATTAAAACAGCTTATTTTATACTCTTTTTATGCTTTTATCCACTTTTCTTTGTGTTCAGAGTTCACAAATGAGTAAAGCACATGAAATAAATACCACAAACACAAATAGATATCAGAAAAAAATTGTCAGAGAAAAATTAAGGATGCTGATTTTGCAAAAATATTGAAAAAAGTGAAAAAGCTACTTTTTGGGCATATTGGCTGAAAAGTGACTTTTTTTTACAAATTTCTATCAAATAAAAGTGGAAATCATTTCTTCTCCTATAGTTTGACAAATCAATACCAATAGATCATTCAGAGAAGTTGTCAAAATATAAATTCAAAATTTGCTGAAATGCACCTCTTAGGGGCCAAAAACTTGACCAATTCCAATAAAACTTGGCATGATTTAAGCTTAGTGTATTATGAGTCAGTTTACAAAGTTTCAAAGCCATATGATACATATTATAGAAAATGTGGCATTTTTTATATCTCAACTTTGGTTGCTGAATTGTGACGTTGAAATAGAAAAATTTCAACTTTCAAATTTTCGCTTCAAAAATCCCCCGAAACACCAAATTCCACTTTTTTATGTCTCAATGCATAAGATATTATATATTCAAAGTTAATGATAGCATACTTAATGTATGAGACTTATAAAAATTTGACAAAAGTTAATTTTATATGTGCCTATGCCAAAAAATAGAGGTTTTCAAATGAAGCGAGGCCTTATATGAAATGTAATATTTTCCACTTACAACAATTTTCTGAAGTTTCTAAGTTAAAACAAAACATTTAACATATCATAAATGTTCTTTTCATGTAAATATAAGTTTCAAAAAGCATAACACATGAGTTTTACATGGTATTAAGCAATGTCAAGCTTAAAATAACAAGTTGTCAATTTTGGCCGTTCCCTATATTTCCATATTTAATTGCATATAAATGATATTGGAGATGAAAATATGCTTCTTTTTGCCAAAATTCTTGCTGAGATATGATCAAATTTGAAGCCTGGATGTAACAAGACTGTTGCTTTTAATTGTATATGTAGAAAGTATGGTCTGATGCAAAGTTTTTTCAATTTACTGTTTAAAACCTGCATGGAATTTCAGTCTTAAAATGCCAATATTTTAACCACCAGCCATCCAACAGAAGAAAATAAAGGTATTCTGTGAAACAGACAAGTTTAAACAACCAGTAATAAGTGCTTTTCATATAGATTCAGTGCAATCTGTTTAAAGAAATACAATTTTAAAGTGCATAGAACTTCATATTTCACTTGCTTCGTACGGACCGCTAGACCTAGACTATTAAAACAGCTTATTTTATACTCTTTTTATGCTTTTATCCACTTTTCTTTGTGTTCAGAGTTCACAAATGAGTAAAGCACATGAAATAAATACCACAAACACAAATAGATATCAGAAAAAAATTGTCAGAGAAAAATTAAGGATGCTGATTTTGCAAAAATATTGAAAAAAGTGAAAAAGCTACTTTTTGGGCATATTGGCTGAAAAGTGACTTTTTTTTACAAATTTCTATCAAATAAAAGTGGAAATCATTTCTTCTCCTATAGTTTGACAAATCAATACCAATAGATCATTCAGAGAAGTTGTCAAAATATAAATTCAAAATTTGCTGAAATGCACCTCTTAGGGGCCAAAAACTTGACCAATTCCAATAAAACTTGGCATGATTTAAGCTTAGTGTATTATGAGTCAGTTTACAAAGTTTCAAAGCCATATGATACATATTATAGAAAATGTGGCATTTTTTATATCTCAACTTTGGTTGCTGAATTGTGACGTTGAAATAGAAAAATTTCAACTTTCAAATTTTCGCTTCAAAAATCCCCCGAAACACCAAATTCCACTTTTTTATGTCTCAATGCATAAGATATTATATATTCAAAGTTAATGATAGCATACTTAATGTATGAGACTTATAAAAATTTGACAAAAGTTAATTTTATATGTGCCTATGCCAAAAAATAGAGGTTTTCAAATGAAGCGAGGCCTTATATGAAATGTAATATTTTCCACTTACAACAATTTTCTGAAGTTTCTAAGTTAAAACAAAACATTTAACATATCATAAATGTTCTTTTCATGTAAATATAAGTTTCAAAAAGCATAACACATGAGTTTTACATGGTATTAAGCAATGTCAAGCTTAAAATAACAAGTTGTCAATTTTGGCCGTTCCCTATATTTCCATATTTAATTGCATATAAATGATATTGGAGATGAAAATATGCTTCTTTTTGCCAAAATTCTTGCTGAGATATGATCAAATTTGAAGCCTGGATGTAACAAGACTGTTGCTTTTAATTGTATATGTAGAAAGTATGGTCTGATGCAAAGTTTTTTCAATTTACTGTTTAAAACCTGCATGGAATTTCAGTCTTAAAATGCCAATATTTTAACCACCAGCCATCCAACAGAAGAAAATAAAGGTATTCTGTGAAACAGACAAGTTTAAACAACCAGTAATAAGTGCTTTTCATATAGATTCAGTGCAATCTGTTTAAAGAAATACAATTTTAAAGTGCATAGAACTTCATATTTCACTTGCTTCGTACGGACCGCTAGACCTAGACTATTAAAACAGCTTATTTTATACTCTTTTTATGCTTTTATCCACTTTTCTTTGTGTTCAGAGTTCACAAATGAGTAAAGCACATGAAATAAATACCACAAACACAAATAGATATCAGAAAAAAATTGTCAGAGAAAAATTAAGGATGCTGATTTTGCAAAAATATTGAAAAAAGTGAAAAAGCTACTTTTTGGGCATATTGGCTGAAAAGTGACTTTTTTTTACAAATTTCTATCAAATAAAAGTGGAAATCATTTCTTCTCCTATAGTTTGACAAATCAATACCAATAGATCATTCAGAGAAGTTGTCAAAATATAAATTCAAAATTTGCTGAAATGCACCTATTAGGGGCCAAAAACTTGACCAATTCCAATAAAACTTGGCATGATTTAAGCTTAGTGTATTATGAGTCAGTTTACAAAGTTTCAAAGCCATATGATACATATTATAGAAAATGTGGCATTTTTTATATCTCAACTTTGGTTGCTGAATTGTGACGTTGAAATAGAAAAATTTCAACTTTCAAATTTTCGCTTCAAAAATCCCCCGAAACACCAAATTCCACTTTTTTATGTCTCAATGCATAAGATATTATATATTCAAAGTTAATGATAGCATACTTAATGTATGAGACTTATAAAAATTTGACAAAAGTTAATTTTATATGTGCCTATGCCAAAAAATAGAGGTTTTCAAATGAAGCGAGGCCTTATATGAAATGTAATATTTTCCACTTACAACAATTTTCTGAAGTTTCTAAGTTAAAACAAAACATTTAACATATCATAAATGTTCTTTTCATGTAAATATAAGTTTCAAAAAGCATAACACATGAGTTTTACATGGTATTAAGCAATGTCAAGCTTAAAATAACAAGTTGTCAATTTTGGCCGTTCCCTATATTTCCATATTTAATTGCATATAAATGATATTGGAGATGAAAATATGCTTCTTTTTGCCAAAATTCTTGCTGAGATATGATCAAATTTGAAGCCTGGATGTAACAAGACTGTTGCTTTTAATTGTATATGTAGAAAGTATGGTCTGATGCAAAGTTTTTTCAATTTACTGTTTAAAACCTGCATGGAATTTCAGTCTTAAAATGCCAATATTTTAACCACCAGCCATCCAACAGAAGAAAATAAAGGTATTCTGTGAAACAGACAAGTTTAAACAACCAGTAATAAGTGCTTTTCATATAGATTCAGTGCAATCTGTTTAAAGAAATACAATTTTAAAGTGCATAGAACTTCATATTTCACTTGCTTCGTACGGACCGCTAGACCTAGACTATTAAAACAGCTTATTTTATACTCTTTTTATGCTTTTATCCACTTTTCTTTGTGTTCAGAGTTCACAAATGAGTAAAGCACATGAAATAAATACCACAAACACAAATAGATATCAGAAAAAAATTGTCAGAGAAAAATTAAGGATGCTGATTTTGCAAAAATATTGAAAAAAGTGAAAAAGCTACTTTTTGGGCATATTGGCTGAAAAGTGACTTTTTTTTACAAATTTCTATCAAATAAAAGTGGAAATCATTTCTTCTCCTATAGTTTGACAAATCAATACCAATAGATCATTCAGAGAAGTTGTCAAAATATAAATTCAAAATTTGCTGAAATGCACCTCTTAGGCCCGAGACCACAATTAATTCCTCTATTAGTTCTTTATAACGTTTTGTCTCATAAAAAAAAATTGAACTGTTCTTTTTGGCAGATCTTTTGTGTGTGTAAGGTACAGTACAAGTCCAAAAATATGTCCAAGTTTCAGAAACATTGCATGTTTACAACTTACAAATTTAGCCAATACACATCCATACCCCTATGGACAAGTCAAGAGATGTTCCGAAAACTGTAAATATCACCTTTTTGCACCTGACCTAATCACTCTTTCCATATCAAAATCAGTTAAAATAAAACATCTAAAAACTTATTTCAACTCTCTTCTTTCATTTCCACCTTATAAAAGCTAAGAAATGTTTGAGAAAAGGAAAGAAAAAAATTTAAGAAGAAATACACTTAAATTAAAGGGAACTATATTCGTGAACAACGAAAAGTGGGGTCATTAATTGTGGTCTTGGGCCTATTAGGGGCCAAAAACTTGACCAATTCCAATAAAACTTGGCATGATTTAAGCTTAGTGTATTATGAGTCAGTTTACAAAGTTTCAAAGCCATATGATACATATTATAGAAAATGTGGCATTTTTTATATCTCAACTTTGGTTGCTGAATTGTGACGTTGAAATAGAAAAATTTCAACTTTCAAATTTTCGCTTCAAAAATCCCCCGAAACACCAAATTCCACTTTTTTATGTCTCAATGCATAAGATATTATATATTCAAAGTTAATGATAGCATACTTAATGTATGAGACTTATAAAAATTTGACAAAAGTTAATTTTATATGTGCCTATGCCAAAAAATAGAGGTTTTCAAATGAAGCGAGGCCTTATATGAAATGTAATATTTTCCACTTACAACAATTTTCTGAAGTTTCTAAGTTAAAACAAAACATTTAACATATCATAAATGTTCTTTTCATGTAAATATAAGTTTCAAAAAGCATAACACATGAGTTTTACATGGTATTAAGCAATGTCAAGCTTAAAATAACAAGTTGTCAATTTTGGCCGTTCCCTATATTTCCATATTTAATTGCATATAAATGATATTGGAGATGAAAATATGCTTCTTTTTGCCAAAATTCTTGCTGAGATATGATCAAATTTGAAGCCTGGATGTAACAAGACTGTTGCTTTTAATTGTATATGTAGAAAGTATGGTCTGATGCAAAGTTTTTTCAATTTACTGTTTAAAACCTGCATGGAATTTCAGTCTTAAAATGCCAATATTTTAACCACCAGCCATCCAACAGAAGAAAATAAAGGTATTCTGTGAAACAGACAAGTTTAAACAACCAGTAATAAGTGCTTTTCATATAGATTCAGTGCAATCTGTTTAAAGAAATACAATTTTAAAGTGCATAGAACTTCATATTTCACTTGCTTCGTACGGACCGCTAGACCTAGACTATTAAAACAGCTTATTTTATACTCTTTTTATGCTTTTATCCACTTTTCTTTGTGTTCAGAGTTCACAAATGAGTAAAGCACATGAAATAAATACCACAAACACAAATAGATATCAGAAAAAAATTGTCAGAGAAAAATTAAGGATGCTGATTTTGCAAAAATATTGAAAAAAGTGAAAAAGCTACTTTTTGGGCATATTGGCTGAAAAGTGACTTTTTTTTACAAATTTCTATCAAATAAAAGTGGAAATCATTTCTTCTCCTATAGTTTGACAAATCAATACCAATAGATCATTCAGAGAAGTTGTCAAAATATAAATTCAAAATTTGCTGAAATGCACCTCTTAGGGGCCAAAAACTTGACCAATTCCAATAAAACTTGGCATGATTTAAGCTTAGTGTATTATGAGTCAGTTTACAAAGTTTCAAAGCCATATGATACATATTATAGAAAATGTGGCATTTTTTATATCTCAACTTTGGTTGCTGAATTGTGACGTTGAAATAGAAAAATTTCAACTTTCAAATTTTCGCTTCAAAAATCCCCCGAAACACCAAATTCCACTTTTTTATGTCTCAATGCATAAGATATTATATATTCAAAGTTAATGATAGCATACTTAATGTATGAGACTTATAAAAATTTGACAAAAGTTAATTTTATATGTGCCTATGCCAAAAAATAGAGGTTTTCAAATGAAGCGAGGCCTTATATGAAATGTAATATTTTCCACTTACAACAATTTTCTGAAGTTTCTAAGTTAAAACAAAACATTTAACATATCATAAATGTTCTTTTCATGTAAATATAAGTTTCAAAAAGCATAACACATGAGTTTTACATGGTATTAAGCAATGTCAAGCTTAAAATAACAAGTTGTCAATTTTGGCCGTTCCCTATATTTCCATATTTAATTGCATATAAATGATATTGGAGATGAAAATATGCTTCTTTTTGCCAAAATTCTTGCTGAGATATGATCAAATTTGAAGCCTGGATGTAACAAGACTGTTGCTTTTAATTGTATATGTAGAAAGTATGGTCTGATGCAAAGTTTTTTCAATTTACTGTTTAAAACCTGCATGGAATTTCAGTCTTAAAATGCCAATATTTTAACCACCAGCCATCCAACAGAAGAAAATAAAGGTATTCTGTGAAACAGACAAGTTTAAACAACCAGTAATAAGTGCTTTTCATATAGATTCAGTGCAATCTGTTTAAAGAAATACAATTTTAAAGTGCATAGAACTTCATATTTCACTTGCTTCGTACGGACCGCTAGACCTAGACTATTAAAACAGCTTATTTTATACTCTTTTTATGCTTTTATCCACTTTTCTTTGTGTTCAGAGTTCACAAATGAGTAAAGCACATGAAATAAATACCACAAACACAAATAGATATCAGAAAAAAATTGTCAGAGAAAAATTAAGGATGCTGATTTTGCAAAAATATTGAAAAAAGTGAAAAAGCTACTTTTTGGGCATATTGGCTGAAAAGTGACTTTTTTTTACAAATTTCTATCAAATAAAAGTGGAAATCATTTCTTCTCCTATAGTTTGACAAATCAATACCAATAGATCATTCAGAGAAGTTGTCAAAATATAAATTCAAAATTTGCTGAAATGCACCTATTAGGGGCCAAAAACTTGACCAATTCCAATAAAACTTGGCATGATTTAAGCTTAGTGTATTATGAGTCAGTTTACAAAGTTTCAAAGCCATATGATACATATTATAGAAAATGTGGCATTTTTTATATCTCAACTTTGGTTGCTGAATTGTGACGTTGAAATAGAAAAATTTCAACTTTCAAATTTTCGCTTCAAAAATCCCCCGAAACACCAAATTCCACTTTTTTATGTCTCAATGCATAAGATATTATATATTCAAAGTTAATGATAGCATACTTAATGTATGAGACTTATAAAAATTTGACAAAAGTTAATTTTATATGTGCCTATGCCAAAAAATAGAGGTTTTCAAATGAAGCGAGGCCTTATATGAAATGTAATATTTTCCACTTACAACAATTTTCTGAAGTTTCTAAGTTAAAACAAAACATTTAACATATCATAAATGTTCTTTTCATGTAAATATAAGTTTCAAAAAGCATAACACATGAGTTTTACATGGTATTAAGCAATGTCAAGCTTAAAATAACAAGTTGTCAATTTTGGCCGTTCCCTATATTTCCATATTTAATTGCATATAAATGATATTGGAGATGAAAATATGCTTCTTTTTGCCAAAATTCTTGCTGAGATATGATCAAATTTGAAGCCTGGATGTAACAAGACTGTTGCTTTTAATTGTATATGTAGAAAGTATGGTCTGATGCAAAGTTTTTTCAATTTACTGTTTAAAACCTGCATGGAATTTCAGTCTTAAAATGCCAATATTTTAACCACCAGCCATCCAACAGAAGAAAATAAAGGTATTCTGTGAAACAGACAAGTTTAAACAACCAGTAATAAGTGCTTTTCATATAGATTCAGTGCAATCTGTTTAAAGAAATACAATTTTAAAGTGCATAGAACTTCATATTTCACTTGCTTCGTACGGACCGCTAGACCTAGACTATTAAAACAGCTTATTTTATACTCTTTTTATGCTTTTATCCACTTTTCTTTGTGTTCAGAGTTCACAAATGAGTAAAGCACATGAAATAAATACCACAAACACAAATAGATATCAGAAAAAAATTGTCAGAGAAAAATTAAGGATGCTGATTTTGCAAAAATATTGAAAAAAGTGAAAAAGCTACTTTTTGGGCATATTGGCTGAAAAGTGACTTTTTTTTACAAATTTCTATCAAATAAAAGTGGAAATCATTTCTTCTCCTATAGTTTGACAAATCAATACCAATAGATCATTCAGAGAAGTTGTCAAAATATAAATTCAAAATTTGCTGAAATGCACCTATTAGGGGCCAAAAACTTGACCAATTCCAATAAAACTTGGCATGATTTAAGCTTAGTGTATTATGAGTCAGTTTACAAAGTTTCAAAGCCATATGATACATATTATAGAAAATGTGGCATTTTTTATATCTCAACTTTGGTTGCTGAATTGTGACGTTGAAATAGAAAAATTTCAACTTTCAAATTTTCGCTTCAAAAATCCCCCGAAACACCAAATTCCACTTTTTTATGTCTCAATGCATAAGATATTATATATTCAAAGTTAATGATAGCATACTTAATGTATGAGACTTATAAAAATTTGACAAAAGTTAATTTTATATGTGCCTATGCCAAAAAATAGAGGTTTTCAAATGAAGCGAGGCCTTATATGAAATGTAATATTTTCCACTTACAACAATTTTCTGAAGTTTCTAAGTTAAAACAAAACATTTAACATATCATAAATGTTCTTTTCATGTAAATATAAGTTTCAAAAAGCATAACACATGAGTTTTACATGGTATTAAGCAATGTCAAGCTTAAAATAACAAGTTGTCAATTTTGGCCGTTCCCTATATTTCCATATTTAATTGCATATAAATGATATTGGAGATGAAAATATGCTTCTTTTTGCCAAAATTCTTGCTGAGATATGATCAAATTTGAAGCCTGGATGTAACAAGACTGTTGCTTTTAATTGTATATGTAGAAAGTATGGTCTGATGCAAAGTTTTTTCAATTTACTGTTTAAAACCTGCATGGAATTTCAGTCTTAAAATGCCAATATTTTAACCACCAGCCATCCAACAGAAGAAAATAAAGGTATTCTGTGAAACAGACAAGTTTAAACAACCAGTAATAAGTGCTTTTCATATAGATTCAGTGCAATCTGTTTAAAGAAATACAATTTTAAAGTGCATAGAACTTCATATTTCACTTGCTTCGTACGGACCGCTAGACCTAGACTATTAAAACAGCTTATTTTATACTCTTTTTATGCTTTTATCCACTTTTCTTTGTGTTCAGAGTTCACAAATGAGTAAAGCACATGAAATAAATACCACAAACACAAATAGATATCAGAAAAAAATTGTCAGAGAAAAATTAAGGATGCTGATTTTGCAAAAATATTGAAAAAAGTGAAAAAGCTACTTTTTGGGCATATTGGCTGAAAAGTGACTTTTTTTTACAAATTTCTATCAAATAAAAGTGGAAATCATTTCTTCTCCTATAGTTTGACAAATCAATACCAATAGATCATTCAGAGAAGTTGTCAAAATATAAATTCAAAATTTGCTGAAATGCACCTATTAGGGGCCAAAAACTTGACCAATTCCAATAAAACTTGGCATGATTTAAGCTTAGTGTATTATGAGTCAGTTTACAAAGTTTCAAAGCCATATGATACATATTATAGAAAATGTGGCATTTTTTATATCTCAACTTTGGTTGCTGAATTGTGACGTTGAAATAGAAAAATTTCAACTTTCAAATTTTCGCTTCAAAAATCCCCCGAAACACCAAATTCCACTTTTTTATGTCTCAATGCATAAGATATTATATATTCAAAGTTAATGATAGCATACTTAATGTATGAGACTTATAAAAATTTGACAAAAGTTAATTTTATATGTGCCTATGCCAAAAAATAGAGGTTTTCAAATGAAGCGAGGCCTTATATGAAATGTAATATTTTCCACTTACAACAATTTTCTGAAGTTTCTAAGTTAAAACAAAACATTTAACATATCATAAATGTTCTTTTCATGTAAATATAAGTTTCAAAAAGCATAACACATGAGTTTTACATGGTATTAAGCAATGTCAAGCTTAAAATAACAAGTTGTCAATTTTGGCCGTTCCCTATATTTCCATATTTAATTGCATATAAATGATATTGGAGATGAAAATATGCTTCTTTTTGCCAAAATTCTTGCTGAGATATGATCAAATTTGAAGCCTGGATGTAACAAGACTGTTGCTTTTAATTGTATATGTAGAAAGTATGGTCTGATGCAAAGTTTTTTCAATTTACTGTTTAAAACCTGCATGGAATTTCAGTCTTAAAATGCCAATATTTTAACCACCAGCCATCCAACAGAAGAAAATAAAGGTATTCTGTGAAACAGACAAGTTTAAACAACCAGTAATAAGTGCTTTTCATATAGATTCAGTGCAATCTGTTTAAAGAAATACAATTTTAAAGTGCATAGAACTTCATATTTCACTTGCTTCGTACGGACCGCTAGACCTAGACTATTAAAACAGCTTATTTTATACTCTTTTTATGCTTTTATCCACTTTTCTTTGTGTTCAGAGTTCACAAATGAGTAAAGCACATGAAATAAATACCACAAACACAAATAGATATCAGAAAAAAATTGTCAGAGAAAAATTAAGGATGCTGATTTTGCAAAAATATTGAAAAAAGTGAAAAAGCTACTTTTTGGGCATATTGGCTGAAAAGTGACTTTTTTTTACAAATTTCTATCAAATAAAAGTGGAAATCATTTCTTCTCCTATAGTTTGACAAATCAATACCAATAGATCATTCAGAGAAGTTGTCAAAATATAAATTCAAAATTTGCTGAAATGCACCTCTTAGGCCCGAGACCACAATTAATTCCTCTATTAGTTCTTTATAACGTTTTGTCTCATAAAAAAAAATTGAACTGTTCTTTTTGGCAGATCTTTTGTGTGTGTAAGGTACAGTACAAGTCCAAAAATATGTCCAAGTTTCAGAAACATTGCATGTTTACAACTTACAAATTTAGCCAATACACATCCATACCCCTATGGACAAGTCAAGAGATGTTCCGAAAACTGTAAATATCACCTTTTTGCACCTGACCTAATCACTCTTTCCATATCAAAATCAGTTAAAATAAAACATCTAAAAACTTATTTCAACTCTCTTCTTTCATTTCCACCTTATAAAAGCTAAGAAATGTTTGAGAAAAGGAAAGAAAAAAATTTAAGAAGAAATACACTTAAATTAAAGGGAACTATATTCGTGAACAACGAAAAGTGGGGTCATTAATTGTGGTCTTGGGCCTATTAGGGGCCAAAAACTTGACCAATTCCAATAAAACTTGGCATGATTTAAGCTTAGTGTATTATGAGTCAGTTTACAAAGTTTCAAAGCCATATGATACATATTATAGAAAATGTGGCATTTTTTATATCTCAACTTTGGTTGCTGAATTGTGACGTTGAAATAGAAAAATTTCAACTTTCAAATTTTCGCTTCAAAAATCCCCCGAAACACCAAATTCCACTTTTTTATGTCTCAATGCATAAGATATTATATATTCAAAGTTAATGATAGCATACTTAATGTATGAGACTTATAAAAATTTGACAAAAGTTAATTTTATATGTGCCTATGCCAAAAAATAGAGGTTTTCAAATGAAGCGAGGCCTTATATGAAATGTAATATTTTCCACTTACAACAATTTTCTGAAGTTTCTAAGTTAAAACAAAACATTTAACATATCATAAATGTTCTTTTCATGTAAATATAAGTTTCAAAAAGCATAACACATGAGTTTTACATGGTATTAAGCAATGTCAAGCTTAAAATAACAAGTTGTCAATTTTGGCCGTTCCCTATATTTCCATATTTAATTGCATATAAATGATATTGGAGATGAAAATATGCTTCTTTTTGCCAAAATTCTTGCTGAGATATGATCAAATTTGAAGCCTGGATGTAACAAGACTGTTGCTTTTAATTGTATATGTAGAAAGTATGGTCTGATGCAAAGTTTTTTCAATTTACTGTTTAAAACCTGCATGGAATTTCAGTCTTAAAATGCCAATATTTTAACCACCAGCCATCCAACAGAAGAAAATAAAGGTATTCTGTGAAACAGACAAGTTTAAACAACCAGTAATAAGTGCTTTTCATATAGATTCAGTGCAATCTGTTTAAAGAAATACAATTTTAAAGTGCATAGAACTTCATATTTCACTTGCTTCGTACGGACCGCTAGACCTAGACTATTAAAACAGCTTATTTTATACTCTTTTTATGCTTTTATCCACTTTTCTTTGTGTTCAGAGTTCACAAATGAGTAAAGCACATGAAATAAATACCACAAACACAAATAGATATCAGAAAAAAATTGTCAGAGAAAAATTAAGGATGCTGATTTTGCAAAAATATTGAAAAAAGTGAAAAAGCTACTTTTTGGGCATATTGGCTGAAAAGTGACTTTTTTTTACAAATTTCTATCAAATAAAAGTGGAAATCATTTCTTCTCCTATAGTTTGACAAATCAATACCAATAGATCATTCAGAGAAGTTGTCAAAATATAAATTCAAAATTTGCTGAAATGCACCTATTAGGGGCCAAAAACTTGACCAATTCCAATAAAACTTGGCATGATTTAAGCTTAGTGTATTATGAGTCAGTTTACAAAGTTTCAAAGCCATATGATACATATTATAGAAAATGTGGCATTTTTTATATCTCAACTTTGGTTGCTGAATTGTGACGTTGAAATAGAAAAATTTCAACTTTCAAATTTTCGCTTCAAAAATCCCCCGAAACACCAAATTCCACTTTTTTATGTCTCAATGCATAAGATATTATATATTCAAAGTTAATGATAGCATACTTAATGTATGAGACTTATAAAAATTTGACAAAAGTTAATTTTATATGTGCCTATGCCAAAAAATAGAGGTTTTCAAATGAAGCGAGGCCTTATATGAAATGTAATATTTTCCACTTACAACAATTTTCTGAAGTTTCTAAGTTAAAACAAAACATTTAACATATCATAAATGTTCTTTTCATGTAAATATAAGTTTCAAAAAGCATAACACATGAGTTTTACATGGTATTAAGCAATGTCAAGCTTAAAATAACAAGTTGTCAATTTTGGCCGTTCCCTATATTTCCATATTTAATTGCATATAAATGATATTGGAGATGAAAATATGCTTCTTTTTGCCAAAATTCTTGCTGAGATATGATCAAATTTGAAGCCTGGATGTAACAAGACTGTTGCTTTTAATTGTATATGTAGAAAGTATGGTCTGATGCAAAGTTTTTTCAATTTACTGTTTAAAACCTGCATGGAATTTCAGTCTTAAAATGCCAATATTTTAACCACCAGCCATCCAACAGAAGAAAATAAAGGTATTCTGTGAAACAGACAAGTTTAAACAACCAGTAATAAGTGCTTTTCATATAGATTCAGTGCAATCTGTTTAAAGAAATACAATTTTAAAGTGCATAGAACTTCATATTTCACTTGCTTCGTACGGACCGCTAGACCTAGACTATTAAAACAGCTTATTTTATACTCTTTTTATGCTTTTATCCACTTTTCTTTGTGTTCAGAGTTCACAAATGAGTAAAGCACATGAAATAAATACCACAAACACAAATAGATATCAGAAAAAAATTGTCAGAGAAAAATTAAGGATGCTGATTTTGCAAAAATATTGAAAAAAGTGAAAAAGCTACTTTTTGGGCATATTGGCTGAAAAGTGACTTTTTTTTACAAATTTCTATCAAATAAAAGTGGAAATCATTTCTTCTCCTATAGTTTGACAAATCAATACCAATAGATCATTCAGAGAAGTTGTCAAAATATAAATTCAAAATTTGCTGAAATGCACCTCTTAGGCCCGAGACCACAATTAATTCCTCTATTAGTTCTTTATAACGTTTTGTCTCATAAAAAAAAATTGAACTGTTCTTTTTGGCAGATCTTTTGTGTGTGTAAGGTACAGTACAAGTCCAAAAATATGTCCAAGTTTCAGAAACATTGCATGTTTACAACTTACAAATTTAGCCAATACACATCCATACCCCTATGGACAAGTCAAGAGATGTTCCGAAAACTGTAAATATCACCTTTTTGCACCTGACCTAATCACTCTTTCCATATCAAAATCAGTTAAAATAAAACATCTAAAAACTTATTTCAACTCTCTTCTTTCATTTCCACCTTATAAAAGCTAAGAAATGTTTGAGAAAAGGAAAGAAAAAAATTTAAGAAGAAATACACTTAAATTAAAGGGAACTATATTCGTGAACAACGAAAAGTGGGGTCATTAATTGTGGTCTTGGGCCTATTAGGGGCCAAAAACTTGACCAATTCCAATAAAACTTGGCATGATTTAAGCTTAGTGTATTATGAGTCAGTTTACAAAGTTTCAAAGCCATATGATACATATTATAGAAAATGTGGCATTTTTTATATCTCAACTTTGGTTGCTGAATTGTGACGTTGAAATAGAAAAATTTCAACTTTCAATTTTTCGCTTCAAAAATCCCCCGAAACACCAAATTCCACTTTTTTATGTCTCAATGCATAAGATATTATATATTCAAAGTTAATGATAGCATACTTAATGTATGAGACTTATAAAAATTTGACAAAAGTTAATTTTATATGTGCCTATGCCAAAAAATAGAGGTTTTCAAATGAAGCGAGGCCTTATATGAAATGTAATATTTTCCACTTACAACAATTTTCTGAAGTTTCTAAGTTAAAACAAAACATTTAACATATCATAAATGTTCTTTTCATGTAAATATAAGTTTCAAAAAGCATAACACATGAGTTTTACATGGTATTAAGCAATGTCAAGCTTAAAATAACAAGTTGTCAATTTTGGCCGTTCCCTATATTTCCATATTTAATTGCATATAAATGATATTGGAGATGAAAATATGCTTCTTTTTGCCAAAATTCTTGCTGAGATATGATCAAATTTGAAGCCTGGATGTAACAAGACTGTTGCTTTTAATTGTATATGTAGAAAGTATGGTCTGATGCAAAGTTTTTTCAATTTACTGTTTAAAACCTGCATGGAATTTCAGTCTTAAAATGCCAATATTTTAACCACCAGCCATCCAACAGAAGAAAATAAAGGTATTCTGTGAAACAGACAAGTTTAAACAACCAGTAATAAGTGCTTTTCATATAGATTCAGTGCAATCTGTTTAAAGAAATACAATTTTAAAGTGCATAGAACTTCATATTTCACTTGCTTCGTACGGACCGCTAGACCTAGACTATTAAAACAGCTTATTTTATACTCTTTTTATGCTTTTATCCACTTTTCTTTGTGTTCAGAGTTCACAAATGAGTAAAGCACATGAAATAAATACCACAAACACAAATAGATATCAGAAAAAAATTGTCAGAGAAAAATTAAGGATGCTGATTTTGCAAAAATATTGAAAAAAGTGAAAAAGCTACTTTTTGGGCATATTGGCTGAAAAGTGACTTTTTTTTACAAATTTCTATCAAATAAAAGTGGAAATCATTTCTTCTCCTATAGTTTGACAAATCAATACCAATAGATCATTCAGAGAAGTTGTCAAAATATAAATTCAAAATTTGCTGAAATGCACCTCTTAGGCCCGAGACCACAATTAATTCCTCTATTAGTTCTTTATAACGTTTTGTCTCATAAAAAAAAATTGAACTGTTCTTTTTGGCAGATCTTTTGTGTGTGTAAGGTACAGTACAAGTCCAAAAATATGTCCAAGTTTCAGAAACATTGCATGTTTACAACTTACAAATTTAGCCAATACACATCCATACCCCTATGGACAAGTCAAGAGATGTTCCGAAAACTGTAAATATCACCTTTTTGCACCTGACCTAATCACTCTTTCCATATCAAAATCAGTTAAAATAAAACATCTAAAAACTTATTTCAACTCTCTTCTTTCATTTCCACCTTATAAAAGCTAAGAAATGTTTGAGAAAAGGAAAGAAAAAAATTTAAGAAGAAATACACTTAAATTAAAGGGAACTATATTCGTGAACAACGAAAAGTGGGGTCATTAATTGTGGTCTTGGGCCTATTAGGGGCCAAAAACTTGACCAATTCCAATAAAACTTGGCATGATTTAAGCTTAGTGTATTATGAGTCAGTTTACAAAGTTTCAAAGCCATATGATACATATTATAGAAAATGTGGCATTTTTTATATCTCAACTTTGGTTGCTGAATTGTGACGTTGAAATAGAAAAATTTCAACTTTCAAATTTTCGCTTCAAAAATCCCCCGAAACACCAAATTCCACTTTTTTATGTCTCAATGCATAAGATATTATATATTCAAAGTTAATGATAGCATACTTAATGTATGAGACTTATAAAAATTTGACAAAAGTTAATTTTATATGTGCCTATGCCAAAAAATAGAGGTTTTCAAATGAAGCGAGGCCTTATATGAAATGTAATATTTTCCACTTACAACAATTTTCTGAAGTTTCTAAGTTAAAACAAAACATTTAACATATCATAAATGTTCTTTTCATGTAAATATAAGTTTCAAAAAGCATAACACATGAGTTTTACATGGTATTAAGCAATGTCAAGCTTAAAATAACAAGTTGTCAATTTTGGCCGTTCCCTATATTTCCATATTTAATTGCATATAAATGATATTGGAGATGAAAATATGCTTCTTTTTGCCAAAATTCTTGCTGAGATATGATCAAATTTGAAGCCTGGATGTAACAAGACTGTTGCTTTTAATTGTATATGTAGAAAGTATGGTCTGATGCAAAGTTTTTTCAATTTACTGTTTAAAACCTGCATGGAATTTCAGTCTTAAAATGCCAATATTTTAACCACCAGCCATCCAACAGAAGAAAATAAAGGTATTCTGTGAAACAGACAAGTTTAAACAACCAGTAATAAGTGCTTTTCATATAGATTCAGTGCAATCTGTTTAAAGAAATACAATTTTAAAGTGCATAGAACTTCATATTTCACTTGCTTCGTACGGACCGCTAGACCTAGACTATTAAAACAGCTTATTTTATACTCTTTTTATGCTTTTATCCACTTTTCTTTGTGTTCAGAGTTCACAAATGAGTAAAGCACATGAAATAAATACCACAAACACAAATAGATATCAGAAAAAAATTGTCAGAGAAAAATTAAGGATGCTGATTTTGCAAAAATATTGAAAAAAGTGAAAAAGCTACTTTTTGGGCATATTGGCTGAAAAGTGACTTTTTTTTACAAATTTCTATCAAATAAAAGTGGAAATCATTTCTTCTCCTATAGTTTGACAAATCAATACCAATAGATCATTCAGAGAAGTTGTCAAAATATAAATTCAAAATTTGCTGAAATGCACCTCTTAGGCCCGAGACCACAATTAATTCCTCTATTAGTTCTTTATAACGTTTTGTCTCATAAAAAAAAATTGAACTGTTCTTTTTGGCAGATCTTTTGTGTGTGTAAGGTACAGTACAAGTCCAAAAATATGTCCAAGTTTCAGAAACATTGCATGTTTACAACTTACAAATTTAGCCAATACACATCCATACCCCTATGGACAAGTCAAGAGATGTTCCGAAAACTGTAAATATCACCTTTTTGCACCTGACCTAATCACTCTTTCCATATCAAAATCAGTTAAAATAAAACATCTAAAAACTTATTTCAACTCTCTTCTTTCATTTCCACCTTATAAAAGCTAAGAAATGTTTGAGAAAAGGAAAGAAAAAAATTTAAGAAGAAATACACTTAAATTAAAGGGAACTATATTCGTGAACAACGAAAAGTGGGGTCATTAATTGTGGTCTTGGGCCTATTAGGGGCCAAAAACTTGACCAATTCCAATAAAACTTGGCATGATTTAAGCTTAGTGTATTATGAGTCAGTTTACAAAGTTTCAAAGCCATATGATACATATTATAGAAAATGTGGCATTTTTTATATCTCAACTTTGGTTGCTGAATTGTGACGTTGAAATAGAAAAATTTCAACTTTCAAATTTTCGCTTCAAAAATCCCCCGAAACACCAAATTCCACTTTTTTATGTCTCAATGCATAAGATATTATATATTCAAAGTTAATGATAGCATACTTAATGTATGAGACTTATAAAAATTTGACAAAAGTTAATTTTATATGTGCCTATGCCAAAAAATAGAGGTTTTCAAATGAAGCGAGGCCTTATATGAAATGTAATATTTTCCACTTACAACAATTTTCTGAAGTTTCTAAGTTAAAACAAAACATTTAACATATCATAAATGTTCTTTTCATGTAAATATAAGTTTCAAAAAGCATAACACATGAGTTTTACATGGTATTAAGCAATGTCAAGCTTAAAATAACAAGTTGTCAATTTTGGCCGTTCCCTATATTTCCATATTTAATTGCATATAAATGATATTGGAGATGAAAATATGCTTCTTTTTGCCAAAATTCTTGCTGAGATATGATCAAATTTGAAGCCTGGATGTAACAAGACTGTTGCTTTTAATTGTATATGTAGAAAGTATGGTCTGATGCAAAGTTTTTTCAATTTACTGTTTAAAACCTGCATGGAATTTCAGTCTTAAAATGCCAATATTTTAACCACCAGCCATCCAACAGAAGAAAATAAAGGTATTCTGTGAAACAGACAAGTTTAAACAACCAGTAATAAGTGCTTTTCATATAGATTCAGTGCAATCTGTTTAAAGAAATACAATTTTAAAGTGCATAGAACTTCATATTTCACTTGCTTCGTACGGACCGCTAGACCTAGACTATTAAAACAGCTTATTTTATACTCTTTTTATGCTTTTATCCACTTTTCTTTGTGTTCAGAGTTCACAAATGAGTAAAGCACATGAAATAAATACCACAAACACAAATAGATATCAGAAAAAAATTGTCAGAGAAAAATTAAGGATGCTGATTTTGCAAAAATATTGAAAAAAGTGAAAAAGCTACTTTTTGGGCATATTGGCTGAAAAGTGACTTTTTTTTACAAATTTCTATCAAATAAAAGTGGAAATCATTTCTTCTCCTATAGTTTGACAAATCAATACCAATAGATCATTCAGAGAAGTTGTCAAAATATAAATTCAAAATTTGCTGAAATGCACCTCTTAGGGGCCAAAAACTTGACCAATTCCAATAAAACTTGGCATGATTTAAGCTTAGTGTATTATGAGTCAGTTTACAAAGTTTCAAAGCCATATGATACATATTATAGAAAATGTGGCATTTTTTATATCTCAACTTTGGTTGCTGAATTGTGACGTTGAAATAGAAAAATTTCAACTTTCAAATTTTCGCTTCAAAAATCCCCCGAAACACCAAATTCCACTTTTTTATGTCTCAATGCATAAGATATTATATATTCAAAGTTAATGATAGCATACTTAATGTATGAGACTTATAAAAATTTGACAAAAGTTAATTTTATATGTGCCTATGCCAAAAAATAGAGGTTTTCAAATGAAGCGAGGCCTTATATGAAATGTAATATTTTCCACTTACAACAATTTTCTGAAGTTTCTAAGTTAAAACAAAACATTTAACATATCATAAATGTTCTTTTCATGTAAATATAAGTTTCAAAAAGCATAACACATGAGTTTTACATGGTATTAAGCAATGTCAAGCTTAAAATAACAAGTTGTCAATTTTGGCCGTTCCCTATATTTCCATATTTAATTGCATATAAATGATATTGGAGATGAAAATATGCTTCTTTTTGCCAAAATTCTTGCTGAGATATGATCAAATTTGAAGCCTGGATGTAACAAGACTGTTGCTTTTAATTGTATATGTAGAAAGTATGGTCTGATGCAAAGTTTTTTCAATTTACTGTTTAAAACCTGCATGGAATTTCAGTCTTAAAATGCCAATATTTTAACCACCAGCCATCCAACAGAAGAAAATAAAGGTATTCTGTGAAACAGACAAGTTTAAACAACCAGTAATAAGTGCTTTTCATATAGATTCAGTGCAATCTGTTTAAAGAAATACAATTTTAAAGTGCATAGAACTTCATATTTCACTTGCTTCGTACGGACCGCTAGACCTAGACTATTAAAACAGCTTATTTTATACTCTTTTTATGCTTTTATCCACTTTTCTTTGTGTTCAGAGTTCACAAATGAGTAAAGCACATGAAATAAATACCACAAACACAAATAGATATCAGAAAAAAATTGTCAGAGAAAAATTAAGGATGCTGATTTTGCAAAATATTGAAAAAAGTGAAAAAGCTACTTTTTGGGCATATTGGCTGAAAAGTGACTTTTTTTTACAAATTTCTATCAAATAAAAGTGGAAATCATTTCTTCTCCTATAGTTTGACAAATCAATACCAATAGATCATTCAGAGAAGTTGTCAAAATATAAATTCAAATTTGCTGAAATGCACCTCTTAGGCCCGAGACCACAATTAATTCCTCTATTAGTTCTTTATAACGTTTTGTCTCATAAAAAAAAATTGAACTGTTCTTTTTGGCAGATCTTTTGTGTGTGTAAGGTACAGTACAAGTCCAAAAATATGTCCAAGTTTCAGAAACATTGCATGTTTACAACTTACAAATTTAGCCAATACACATCCATACCCCTATGGACAAGTCAAGAGATGTTCCGAAAACTGTAAATATCACCTTTTTGCACCTGACCTAATCACTCTTTCCATATCAAAATCAGTTAAAATAAAACATCTAAAAACTTATTTCAACTCTCTTCTTTCATTTCCACCTTATAAAAGCTAAGAAATGTTTGAGAAAAGGAAAGAAAAAAATTTAAGAAGAAATACACTTAAATTAAAGGGAACTATATTCGTGAACAACGAAAAGTGGGGTCATTAATTGTGGTCTTGGGCCTATTAGGGGCCAAAAACTTGACCAATTCCAATAAAACTTGGCATGATTTAAGCTTAGTGTATTATGAGTCAGTTTACAAAGTTTCAAAGCCATATGATACATATTATAGAAAATGTGGCATTTTTTATATCTCAACTTTGGTTGCTGAATTGTGACGTTGAAATAGAAAAATTTCAACTTTCAAATTTTCGCTTCAAAAATCCCCCGAAACACCAAATTCCACTTTTTTATGTCTCAATGCATAAGATATTATATATTCAAAGTTAATGATAGCATACTTAATGTATGAGACTTATAAAAATTTGACAAAAGTTAATTTTATATGTGCCTATGCCAAAAAATAGAGGTTTTCAAATGAAGCGAGGCCTTATATGAAATGTAATATTTTCCACTTACAACAATTTCTGAAGTTTCTAAGTTAAAACAAAACATTTAACATATCATAAATGTTCTTTTCATGTAAATATAAGTTTCAAAAAGCATAACACATGAGTTTTACATGGTATTAAGCAATGTCAAGCTTAAAATAACAAGTTGTCAATTTTGGCCGTTCCCTATATTTCCATATTTAATTGCATATAAATGATATTGGAGATGAAAATATGCTTCTTTTTGCCAAAATTCTTGCTGAGATATGATCAAATTTGAAGCCTGGATGTAACAAGACTGTTGCTTTTAATTGTATATGTAGAAAGTATGGTCTGATGCAAAGTTTTTTCAATTTACTGTTTAAAACCTGCATGGAATTTCAGTCTTAAAATGCCAATATTTTAACCACCAGCCATCCAACAGAAGAAAATAAAGGTATTCTGTGAAACAGACAAGTTTAAACAACCAGTAATAAGTGCTTTTCATATAGATTCAGTGCAATCTGTTTAAAGAAATACAATTTTAAAGTGCATAGAACTTCATATTTCACTTGCTTCGTACGGACCGCTAGACCTAGACTATTAAAACAGCTTATTTTATACTCTTTTTATGCTTTTATCCACTTTTCTTTGTGTTCAGAGTTCACAAATGAGTAAAGCACATGAAATAAATACCACAAACACAAATAGATATCAGAAAAAAATTGTCAGAGAAAAATTAAGGATGCTGATTTTGCAAAAATATTGAAAAAAGTGAAAAAGCTACTTTTTGGGCATATTGGCTGAAAAGTGACTTTTTTTTACAAATTTCTATCAAATAAAAGTGGAAATCATTTCTTCTCCTATAGTTTGACAAATCAATACCAATAGATCATTCAGAGAAGTTGTCAAAATATAAATTCAAATTTGCTGAAATGCACCTCTTAGGGGCCAAAAACTTGACCAATTCCAATAAAACTTGGCATGATTTAAGCTTAGTGTATTATGAGTCAGTTTACAAAGTTTCAAAGCCATATGATACATATTATAGAAAATGTGGCATTTTTTATATCTCAACTTTGGTTGCTGAATTGTGACGTTGAAATAGAAAAATTTCAACTTTCAAATTTTCGCTTCAAAAATCCCCCGAAACACCAAATTCCACTTTTTTATGTCTCAATGCATAAGATATTATATATTCAAAGTTAATGATAGCATACTTAATGTATGAGACTTATAAAAATTTGACAAAAGTTAATTTTATATGTGCCTATGCCAAAAAATAGAGGTTTTCAAATGAAGCGAGGCCTTATATGAAATGTAATATTTTCCACTTACAACAATTTTCTGAAGTTTCTAAGTTAAAACAAAACATTTAACATATCATAAATGTTCTTTTCATGTAAATATAAGTTTCAAAAAGCATAACACATGAGTTTTACATGGTATTAAGCAATGTCAAGCTTAAAATAACAAGTTGTCAATTTTGGCCGTTCCCTATATTTCCATATTTAATTGCATATAAATGATATTGGAGATGAAAATATGCTTCTTTTTGCCAAAATTCTTGCTGAGATATGATCAAATTTGAAGCCTGGATGTAACAAGACTGTTGCTTTTAATTGTATATGTAGAAAGTATGGTCTGATGCAAAGTTTTTTCAATTTACTGTTTAAAACCTGCATGGAATTTCAGTCTTAAAATGCCAATATTTTAACCACCAGCCATCCAACAGAAGAAAATAAAGGTATTCTGTGAAACAGACAAGTTTAAACAACCAGTAATAAGTGCTTTTCATATAGATTCAGTGCAATCTGTTTAAAGAAATACAATTTTAAAGTGCATAGAACTTCATATTTCACTTGCTTCGTACGGACCGCTAGACCTAGACTATTAAAACAGCTTATTTTATACTCTTTTTATGCTTTTATCCACTTTTCTTTGTGTTCAGAGTTCACAAATGAGTAAAGCACATGAAATAAATACCACAAACACAAATAGATATCAGAAAAAAATTGTCAGAGAAAAATTAAGGATGCTGATTTTGCAAAAATATTGAAAAAAGTGAAAAAGCTACTTTTTGGGCATATTGGCTGAAAAGTGACTTTTTTTTACAAATTTCTATCAAATAAAAGTGGAAATCATTTCTTCTCCTATAGTTTGACAAATCAATACCAATAGATCATTCAGAGAAGTTGTCAAAATATAAATTCAAAATTTGCTGAAATGCACCTCTTAGGCCCGAGACCACAATTAATTCCTCTATTAGTTCTTTATAACGTTTTGTCTCATAAAAAAAATTGAACTGTTCTTTTTGGCAGATCTTTTGTGTGTGTAAGGTACAGTACAAGTCCAAAAATATGTCCAAGTTTCAGAAACATTGCATGTTTACAACTTACAAATTTAGCCAATACACATCCATACCCCTATGGACAAGTCAAGAGATGTTCCGAAAACTGTAAATATCACCTTTTTGCACCTGACCTAATCACTCTTTCCATATCAAAATCAGTTAAAATAAAACATCTAAAAACTTATTTCAACTCTCTTCTTTCATTTCCACCTTATAAAAGCTAAGAAATGTTTGAGAAAAGGAAAGAAAAAAATTTAAGAAGAAATACACTTAAATTAAAGGGAACTATATTCGTGAACAACGAAAAGTGGGGTCATTAATTGTGGTCTTGGGCCTATTAGGGGCCAAAAACTTGACCAATTCCAATAAAACTTGGCATGATTTAAGCTTAGTGTATTATGAGTCAGTTTACAAAGTTTCAAAGCCATATGATACATATTATAGAAAATGTGGCATTTTTTATATCTCAACTTTGGTTGCTGAATTGTGACGTTGAAATAGAAAAATTTCAACTTTCAAATTTTCGCTTCAAAAATCCCCCGAAACACCAAATTCCACTTTTTTATGTCTCAATGCATAAGATATTATATATTCAAAGTTAATGATAGCATACTTAATGTATGAGACTTATAAAAATTTGACAAAAAGTTAATTTTATATGTGCCTATGCCAAAAAATAGAGGTTTTCAAATGAAGCGAGGCCTTATATGAAATGTAATATTTTCCACTTACAACAATTTTCTGAAGTTTCTAAGTTAAAACAAAACATTTAACATATCATAAATGTTCTTTTCATGTAAATATAAGTTTCAAAAAGCATAACACATGAGTTTTACATGGTATTAAGCAATGTCAAGCTTAAAATAACAAGTTGTCAATTTTGGCCGTTCCCTATATTTCCATATTTAATTGCATATAAATGATATTGGAGATGAAAATATGCTTCTTTTTGCAAAAATTCTTGCTGAGATATGATCAAATTTGAAGCCTGGATGTAACAAGACTGTTGCTTTTAATTGTATATGTAGAAAGTATGGTCTGATGCAAAGTTTTTTCAATTTACTGTTTAAAACCTGCATGGAATTTCAGTCTTAAAATGCCAATATTTTAACCACCAGCCATCCAACAGAAGAAAATAAAGGTATTCTGTGAAACAGACAAGTTTAAACAACCAGTAATAAGTGCTTTTCATATAGATTCAGTGCAATCTGTTTAAAGAAATACAATTTTAAAGTGCATAGAACTTCATATTTCACTTGCTTCGTACGGACCGCTAGACCTAGACTATTAAAACAGCTTATTTTATACTCTTTTTATGCTTTTATCCACTTTTCTTTGTGTTCAGAGTTCACAAATGAGTAAAGCACATGAAATAAATACCACAAACACAAATAGATATCAGAAAAAAATTGTCAGAGAAAAATTAAGGATGCTGATTTTGCAAAAATATTGAAAAAAGTGAAAAAGCTACTTTTTGGGCATATTGGCTGAAAAGTGACTTTTTTTTACAAATTTCTATCAAATAAAAGTGGAAATCATTTCTTCTCCTATAGTTTGACAAATCAATACCAATAGATCATTCAGAGAAGTTGTCAAAATATAAATTCAAAATTTGCTGAAATGCACCTCTTAGGCCCGAGACCACAATTAATTCCTCTATTAGTTCTTTATAACGTTTTGTCTCATAAAAAAAATTGAACTGTTCTTTTTGGCAGATCTTTTGTGTGTGTAAGGTACAGTACAAGTCCAAAAATATGTCCAAGTTTCAGAAACATTGCATGTTTACAACTTACAAATTTAGCCAATACACATCCATACCCTATGGACAAGTCAAGAGATGTTCCGAAAACTGTAAATATCACCTTTTTGCACCTGACCTAATCACTCTTTCCATATCAAAATCAGTTAAAATAAAACATCTAAAAACTTATTTCAACTCTCTTCTTTCATTTCCACCTTATAAAAGCTAAGAAATGTTTGAGAAAAGGAAAGAAAAAAATTTAAGAAGAAATACACTTAAATTAAAGGGAACTATATTCGTGAACAACGAAAAGTGGGGTCATTAATTGTGGTCTTGGGCCTATTAGGGGCCAAAAACTTGACCAATTCCAATAAAACTTGGCATGATTTAAGCTTAGTGTATTATGAGTCAGTTTACAAAGTTTCAAAGCCATATGATACATATTATAGAAAATGTGGCATTTTTTATATCTCAACTTTGGTTGCTGAATTGTGACGTTGAAATAGAAAAATTTCAACTTTCAAATTTTCGCTTCAAAAATCCCCCGAAACACCAAATTCCACTTTTTTATGTCTCAATGCATAAGATATTATATATTCAAAGTTAATGATAGCATACTTAATGTATGAGACTTATAAAAATTTGACAAAAGTTAATTTTATATGTGCCTATGCCAAAAAATAGAGGTTTTCAAATGAAGCGAGGCCTTATATGAAATGTAATATTTTCCACTTACAACAATTTTCTGAAGTTTCTAAGTTAAAACAAAACATTTAACATATCATAAATGTTCTTTTCATGTAAATATAAGTTTCAAAAAGCATAACACATGAGTTTTACATGGTATTAAGCAATGTCAAGCTTAAAATAACAAGTTGTCAATTTTGGCCGTTCCCTATATTTCCATATTTAATTGCATATAAATGATATTGGAGATGAAAATATGCTTCTTTTTGCCAAAATTCTTGCTGAGATATGATCAAATTTGAAGCCTGGATGTAACAAGACTGTTGCTTTTAATTGTATATGTAGAAAGTATGGTCTGATGCAAAGTTTTTTCAATTTACTGTTTAAAACCTGCATGGAATTTCAGTCTTAAAATGCCAATATTTTAACCACCAGCCATCCAACAGAAGAAAATAAAGGTATTCTGTGAAACAGACAAGTTTAAACAACCAGTAATAAGTGCTTTTCATATAGATTCAGTGCAATCTGTTTAAAGAAATACAATTTTAAAGTGCATAGAACTTCATATTTCACTTGCTTCGTACGGACCGCTAGACCTAGACTATTAAAACAGCTTATTTTATACTCTTTTTATGCTTTTATCCACTTTTCTTTGTGTTCAGAGTTCACAAATGAGTAAAGCACATGAAATAAATACCACAAACACAAATAGATATCAGAAAAAAATTGTCAGAGAAAAATTAAGGATGCTGATTTTGCAAAAATATTGAAAAAAGTGAAAAAGCTACTTTTTGGGCATATTGGCTGAAAAGTGACTTTTTTTTACAAATTTCTATCAAATAAAAGTGGAAATCATTTCTTCTCCTATAGTTTGACAAATCAATACCAATAGATCATTCAGAGAAGTTGTCAAAATATAAATTCAAAATTTGCTGAAATGCACCTCTTAGGGGCCAAAAACTTGACCAATTCCAATAAAACTTGGCATGATTTAAGCTTAGTGTATTATGAGTCAGTTTACAAAGTTTCAAAGCCATATGATACATATTATAGAAAATGTGGCATTTTTTATATCTCAACTTTGGTTG
>NW_027267509.1:0-21092 GCF_963676685.1 Mytilus edulis | reverse complement strand
CTGATTGCGTGTCAGTAACTGCCAGTGGTCCCTGTTATTTTAAGAATCATTGTCATTTTGTTTAGTTTCTTTTGTTACCTATTCTAGCATCGGACTCGGATTTCTCTTAAACTGAGTTTTACTATGCGTATTGTTGTGCGTTTGTTTTTTCTACATTGGCTAGAGTTATAAAAGGGGGATGGTGAAATCTCAAAAAACATGTTTAATCCCTGCGCATTTTGCACCTGCCCTAAGTCAGGAGCCTCTTGTCTTTGTTAGTATTGTATGATTTTTAATTTAAGTTTCTTCTGTATAATTCGGAGTTTAGTATGACGTCGATCATCAATGAAATAGTAACAGTTATATTTGTTTAGGGGCCAGCTGAAGGACTCCTCCGAGTGCGGGAGTTTCTCGCTGCATTGAAGACCAATTGGTGGCCTTCATCTGTTGTAAACTCTATGATCGGGTTATTGTCTCTTTGACACATTCACCATTTCCATTCTCAATGTTACAATGTATACTACTTTTGGACAAATTATAAGAAATTATAGAAAAGTTTATCGGCTCTAACTCAAAATATGGATTATTTTATTTTAAAGGGGTCAGTTATTCAGTTTGACAGCTTCAGGCATACTAATTTTTTACCTTTCAAACTGGATCAAAACGGTACTTTATCTAAAAATTCAGAACCCAATGTTTGTTTATTTGTATATAAATTCTTCCCACTCTTACAATTTTATGCGTTAAATATAGATAAATAAATGGGGGGAGATGTATGAAAAAAATGCAGGTATTACACTGCTCACACTAGGGACTGTATTTGTAGACAACGAAAGGCAAAGAACGATAACTGTGTCCCGGGACCAAAGTCGCTCAATTGTTTCTAAGGATATGCTTTTTTTCACTCATCCTTTTCCTCCGATTTTCGCGAGCCCTCAGTTCCGCCATTCCCATAATCAATCCCCTCTAACAAGTATCGAGAATGTGTTAATTGATTGTGGCCGACAGGAACTTCTTTGTCTTAGAAGGGAGTTAACTATGTAAACTGCATTTTCGTTTGTTTTGTTTTTTTTATCTCAAAATGTGTTTTACTAAAAAAAAATAAGACAATCGAACTTAATAATGATACAACACATGTAATTGCAAAAGAAAAAAAATGTTCTAAAACTGCGATACTTTTTCGTGTTTTAATTTGTTGAATCTATTCATTACTTTTCTAACATTCTTGAAAATGTAAGCTTGGTATATTGTATAGACACTTGTTGAGAACCTATCTTAACCTCCACTAATCGTAAATTAGTCAGTATCATCGAGTATTGATTTAACCAAACGTACCGTTTTTTTTCTTTACTATTCAAATAAATGCCTATGCAACATTTTTTTTATTATTATTCTTCAATTTCAAGATTTCGTATAAATTTATTGAGATACCTTATATATAAATACTTCCTTAATAATATATCGCATTATCTTAATAAGATTTCTTTACATAATGTTAATAATATAGTGTTATTAACTGGCTGTTTCTGTATTGGCACTGATAAAGATTCAGGGTTTGCTGTATTGGCCTCGAGACCCGTAGGGTCGAAGGCCAATACAGCTGTCCGAGAATCTTTACCAGTGCCAATACAGAAATAGCCAGTTTATAACGCTTTTATTAAAAAATCCATTATTTTAATACAAACTTGTTCTGAATGCTGTATTGCATACATCAAATGTGAATATAGGGCCAATATTTCCAATACGGACTGGCAATGATGCGAATATAGGGCCAGTATTTCCAATAAAAACTGGCAATGATGTGAATATAGGGCCAATATTTCCAATACGGACTGGCAATGAATCCTGAATTACATGCACAATATATGTTTACATGTAATTCAGGATTCATTGCATGTCCGTATCGGAAATATTGGACCGGGCCGAAAAGCAATATAGATCATGTGATTTATATGACCAGGACGACGTCACCAGTATGACACATGCCGTTTTGATAGTACAAAAAAATGTATTAGGGCTGTTTTAAACTAATAATCCTATTGTTGAATAACACGGGCAAATCATGCAGACAGAACTACTGCGGGAAAACGTATTTCGCCCAGTTAATAAGGGGCAGAAATATTTGCCATAGGTGTGATCCGATGGTTAAAGAGACAAGTATCTATCAGACAGTAATTGACGAGAGTATACGCAACTGAATGTCATCGTACGGCCTTCCATACATATTGTATATTGTAAAGAGTGCTCTTTAAAAATTATGCGGCATGACAAAAAAACAATTCAAACAACCAATCGGACACCTATCCGTAGCAAGAGTTTTCCTGTCCGAATGGATAAATCCAAAGATTATCATTGTGGGGTTACTAGAAATAACCCATGTATATCGCTTCTTGCAGTCACAAGAAGAGGGAATGATATCAAATCTTATCGTCATTCCCTTCGCCTATATCTCCCTGCATTGTTTGTACCACGGCTTTGTGACATAAGCAATATAGACATTCGCACCTGTCCTAAGTCAGAAATCTGATGTACAGTAGTTGTCGTTTGCATTGTTTATGTAATTTATACGTGTTTCTCGTTTCTCGATTTTTTTATATATAGATTAGACCGTTGGTTTTCCCATTTGAATGGTTTTACACCTGTAATTTTGAGGCCCTTTATAGCTTGTTGTTCGGTGTCAGCCAAGGCTCTGTGTTGAAGGCCGTACATTGACCTATCATGGTTTACTTTTTTTTTTTTTTTTTTAAATTGTTATTTGGATGGAGAGTTGTCTCATTGGCATTCACACCGCATCTTCCTATATCTATAGACAAAGCATCATTAGCGACGTCACCATGAGCAGAAGTAATCAGCTACGTTACAATGTGTGAGGGGAGACGTTATCAAGCTTTTTCCGTCAGGTTAAAACAGCCTTGAAGCGAGGTGGTGGTAGGAAGCGGTGGGAAATATCAGTAATAGAACAATAAACAGATTATCTGGTTTTGTGTTGATCGATATAATATTTTTGCTCGTTTGCCGGCTCATTCTCCCAATTTTTTTTTTGCGCGGTAGAGATTTTACAAAATCAATGTTGTATCTTAATATATACAATATATATCTAAATGCATATACATGTAGCTTGTCAACATGTGTTTCCTGAAGTCCCTCCTCACAATTAGAAAAAAAACGGAAGAAAATATAATTAGATTTAAATGTTTATGAACCACTGTGTGGCAATAGAGAATTGCAAAGAATTTTATAAAAAAGGAAGGGGTTAAACATATCCTGTTAGATTTTCAGTACATAATACATTGTGCTATTAGATACAATGATAATTTATGTTAGTTTTGACAATGAGTATCTGTAGAAAATAAATGACAAATTGAGTTATAAATTAAAAAATAATTCTTAAAATGCATTTCAAATAGTATCAAAGTGCTCTTGTGTCTTATTTTTGACTGCCATTATTTTTTTCTAAATTGTAAAGTCAATATAATTTTTTTTAATTCATTTTGACCAAATTTTAATAAGAAAAAAGTTAAATCTCGCTCAGGATATTGAAAAATTCCATGGTTCTGCTATTCAGTGGGTAAGATTCGAATTCACTTGTTTTCACGGACACAAAAATCAAGAATCATTTTTTATACACAGATTTGCATGTATTGGAAAGCATTTGACTGTACGAATATTAAGATAAACTTAAAGTAAACATTAAATTCTAGCTCAATATAAAATTAAGAAGATGTTCCTATTGAAAATGATAAGAGAGAGTAAAGCTTCCACCGTGTCATGTATAAAAACATTTTTTTTAACTTTTAAATTCTAACGGTATTGTTTCTTGTTTTTGATCACGCATTTACCACGAAAAATGTGAATACGACATGAAGGAAACGAACAAGGCTGCAAATAGATTTTTGAATAAACAGTCTCAATGTAAAAATAAGATAAAATGAAATTCATTTTATAAGGATACAATTATTAAGCATTTTTTATAATACTGCAAAAAAAAATACTCACGCTTGCCATCGTTCAAGTTTACAGACTATGGTTTTAAAATTAATAAACAATATCAATTTTATATAAAAGTTCGAATACGCGGAAAAGGATTATATGCTACCGATCGATGAGATTTTGTTTTCCTTGTTAAATTGTTATCTTCATTGCCAACTTATCCGATGGCCACGTGCATATTATTTTAATCCCTTTATAACGAGTTCCGAAGTGCATGTACTTAAAAGTACAAATATGTCTGACGTCAAATCATATAAACAAGTATGCTGGTAATTGGTTTCTTCCTTCTGACATTTTCGGTATTTTGAAGATTGCTTGTAGTATTCATTTCCTTACACACTATTGTAGCGCTAATATAAGTCGAAATAACTAAATATAACATTTATAATCTCTATACAAAAATTAATGAAAAAATATTTCGCTTTGAGAATAGTAACATTTAAATCAAAGTCCTGACTAACTGTTTACTCCCAATCTGATTATCTAAAAATATGATGACTTACTAATGTATGGTAAACAATTTCATCTCCTTCATGACCCTATGAATCAACATGCACTTAGTTGTTAAAACACGTTCAATGTCAAACATTACAGTTTTATGAATTTTCTTTTTTGAAACAATCAGTTAGGTTCTATTGTGGACATTGGGTTGAAAAGTAAGAAAGGTACGAGGAACCCTATAAAGGCAGCATAACTATTAATTTAAAACTGGTTCTCTGTCCTTTATCTGTTTGGCTCTGACATACCCGTATGATGCAAGGGAGAGAACTATCCTACATAATTATATAAGTGAAAGTTTGCATCTGATCGTACGTGACTGTGTATAAGACAGTCAAACAGATATTCTCCTCGCACGTGTCTTCCTACTATTGTAAGTGGTTTGAAAAGATTGTTTTAACAAAGAGATGATTCATAGTATCCTATTATTGTTCGCTAAGCTAAGTTAGTGGCGGAAACAAGAAATAATAAAAAAAGGGGGGGCGTAGTAACATGTGTCTCTTGATAATGGGGAGGGGTCATACCTAATTGTTCAATCATACGTATTCGATATGAAAACAATGGACATGTGAATCCCAAATCTTTGGTTGTACAGGTATATTTATTGACTAGAACTACAACGGTAAAACGAAAACGGAAGGTTACAAGTTTATATTTCAAATCATCTAGTCTTGTAAGTAAATTGGCCGTTTCAGAATCTAAAGGACTATGGGTAATTTCATTGTTCGTACCCCAAACTGAAAATAACGTCACGACATTGGTTGAATATCCATTGTTTTGGACGTTTTCAACAAATCACGACGTTTTGGTGTACACTTTTGAAAATATTACCCAGTGTGCATTAGATTCTGAAACGGCGAATTGGATGCATGTATACCACAACCATTTTGCCTAGAACAAAAATATATAATAAAATATATAACAAAATTATACAATTAGGTAACGTGCCACCATTTACGAAAATCTATACTAATATGAGGCAGGCATTACCTGTGAATGGGGACGAAGTTTGTTTAAATTAATTTTTTTTGTATTTTAAATATTTGTTAAAAAAAAGATACGGAAATACCGTAACGTTTCCGATTTTGGTTCTGTTGTTAGGGATTTTACTTGTGACGTTATTTAAGTTATGACGTCATGTTCAATGTAAACAAAGAAACGCAATGCATCAGGTAGGCCTAACGTTTATTCATACCAAAGACAAAGAATGATTAAAAATGAAATATTGGTATTGTGTTCCTTGAGTTCTATATTTTACTAGACTAATCAAAGTCTCACGACAACAAGACCAGAAGAAGGAAGTAGAGTTATGTGTTCTGCGCAGATCCGGAAATTAAAAAACACGACAAAAAAAATTGAACGATTTTGAGTTCATTAGTACAATGAAAAATTCAAAAATTTTCCCGATTTTTTTTTTTTATTGAATTTTCTACTATAATATGAGGCAGGCATTACCTGTAAATGGGGACGAAGTCTGTATGAATTATTTTTTTTGTAACTTAATTGTTTGTCAAAAAAAAAAAAGAAACGGAAATACCGTAACGTTTCCGATTTTGGTTCTGTTGTTAGGGATTTTAGTTGTTACGTTATTTAAATTATGACGACATATGCAATGTAAACAAAGAAACGCTATCATTATCATTATGTAACGTTTTCCAGGGGCGGATGCAGGAATTTTCGAAAGGGGGGTGCTAACCCAGGGCAAAGGGGGGGTGCAAAACATATGTCCCGATATGTCCCGATACAAATGCATTGATCGGCAAAAATAAAGGGGGGGTGCGCACCCCCGGACCCCCCCCCCTGGATCCGCCACTGGTTTTTTCATATCAAGGAATTATTAAAAATGAAATTGGTATTGCGCGTTCCTTCCTATTTTATACTAGACTGATAAATATATATTTTACTCAAAGTTTCATACAAACGAGACCGGAAAAAGAAAGTACATTGTACATTTCTGCGCATGTCCGGGATTTCAAAACATGACATAAAAAAAATTGAACGATTTTGAGTTCATTAGTACAATGAAAAATTCGGGAAATTTTCCCAAATTTTTTCTTTTATTGAATTTTCTACTGTTATTGGGGACTTCGTCCCCATATTAAGGTAGATCATAAGTATATATTTTTTGAGACAGAATTTTCCTATAATTTGCCAAAATTAAGATTTTACTATAATACTTTTTTTCAAAAATATAATAAAAAGTATAGGTCACCTGGCTATTTTTGAAGCTATAAGTCGTTGAAAATTGCCTAAATTTGGTTAGTTTGTTCATGAAAAACCCTATTAGTGTGCATAAAACAAATTCTATGGGATAGAATTTTGAAATAAATTGTGAGAAGATAGGTTTCATAATATGTTTTAAGAAAATAAACAGAAAACATGGTGTCACCGAACTTGTTTACTTGTTAAAAGTAAAAATAAAAATATCTCTATTAGCCCAGTTTAAATTTTGTACTAAAAGAGATACTCCTCTTAAATGGCTCTTTGAAAAAAAAATGATTTTAAAAACCATTTTTTTTTATATTTTTTAAAATATTAAGAATAATACATTAAAATACAAAGTTTATTTATATAAAAAAAAAACAGTTTAATCATTAAATTGCAACTCTGTCTCCAAATTTGCAGATTTGGGCAAAAAACTTGACCAATTTTGTACTGTGATCGTCCAATCCAAGATGGCGGTATACCATGAATCTACCTTAAAAGAGATGACCTCATTTTGTGTGTTGCTTCTCTTCCTTCCACAATAAACTAATCATCATGCCTCTATGTCCTTTAGGTACCATGCATAGTCACATTTGTCACCCATTCTTATGATTATTTAGTTTGGGTAATTTTTTGAGAAAACGAAAATAAAGGCGTTCGGATATTGTTTCTGTCATCGACAGACTTTTAAGTCATAGACAAGACTTCCTGTTTTAAACGTACCCATATTTTTCATAACTACTCAGAGACAGGACAATTTTTAGAGAAATAATTCTTTCATGCCATGCTCTATGCTCGTTTTAACATGGGTAGGGGTACATGTATTAAATGTTTATGTTCCAGACCGTATGAGTATTTGGACCGTACGCGTACGGTCTGGACCGTATGCGTACTTTTTCAAAATACTCATACGGTCGGACCGTACGCGTACGGTCTGATTAATATGATTAAGAAGTTGCTTAAGTTTATAAGTTACAAATGCATGTAACAGATCAACATAACTTAACTCCCAAATTAATATGGAAAAGTTCAATTGTATGAAATAAAAACCTTATTTTTTAACTATTTAAAAAATTCACGCTAATTAAATCTGTTACTATCTTGTTTTTAGCATGTCCACGGCCGACACTCGGCTAACCGAGAGTTTGGTCGGTTAATCTATATTGAGTATGCGGCTATATCGGCGGTTGGTCTGTTAATCGGGTTGGTTATGCGTCTGTTAAGGGTAAAACTCACAATTTAATGTTAAACTCTGTTAAATATACGGATTTTTGCCATATTATGAGAACCACATCAAAAAAAGAAAAGTGTCTGACAAAATGATATCTATCATAGAACATTTTCCACCAGTAAAAAAAATGCATAGCCTGCGCAGTTTTAAGTAAAACGAAAAGGCGTCTCGCAAGTATGTGGTTTTTATGCTTGTACGCATAGCAATATTTTGGATAAAAGGCTAAAAAACATTTTTAAATATGATTTAAAGGACACAAAATAGTACTTTGGTTCTAAAAAAATAATTGTCATTGATAAATATTTCATAATTGTTATATAAGTTGAGTAATACCACATTTTAATGAATATTAGGGGAATACAGTCTGTTAATGGGTTGGACAATTTAAATTGTGTCAGTTAAGAGTTATTTAGCCACGACAATAGTCTTACTACCTTTAGTTTATATTTTCACATTGAAAAAAATGAGATGTACTTGTGACGAAAAAATTACAATACGGTGCAACAGTATCCTTATAGAAAGAGAACTTTTATTTTAATTTTATTTCTTTGCATTTCATTGAAGGGTGTGTCACTTCAATATAGCGTTATATGGACTGATTGGCCGCTCGAATTCGCACGAATTTATTATTTAAGTTATCAATCAGCCTTATATTTTTTTTGTTTGTTCAAAGTCTGTAACATCTATGAATCTGTCATGTGTTGCAATGCAGCTGGTTAAATTCCATGCGTTTTCTTTGAAATATTAAGGCTTTTCTACCTCAGGAATAGATTACCTTATGCCGGCGTCACACATTGGCGTATAGACCGGCGTGCACCAAACGTACACAGAAAATTGACAAAGTCGGTATACGTTAGTTGCATGCCATAGGAACGCTTAGCAATAGTTTAAAGCGCGTTGCATAAGTTTTTAGTACGTCGAAATACAAAGGTAAAATTGAGAAAGGAAATGGGTAATGTTTCAAAGCGACAACAACCCGACCATAGAGCAGGCCAAGGCCACCAATGGGTCTTCAATGTAGAGAGAAACTCCCGCACCCGTAGGCGTCCTTCAGCTGGCCCCTTAAAAGATATGTATACTAGATCACACAAGACTAACAAAGGCCAGAGGCTCCTGACTTGGGACAGGCGCAAAATTGCGGCGGGGATAAACATGTTTATGAGTTATCAACCCTCCCCCTATTCCTCTAGCCAATGAAGGAAAGTAAATACGCTTGATGAACGCTACAATCACAGGAAATTTGTATGCAGCATAAAAAAACATACAACATACGCCAACATACGTTTCTAGTACGCCCAATACACGCTTAAAGCTCGTTTTGCACACGTTACCAATATGATTGACAGGTTAAATGCATTCAAAATTATTAGCGTATTGGCAGCGTAAATGATTTTGAACACGCCAGTGCTATACGCTGATGTGTGACGCCGGTATTAGTTGTGTTTCCTCAATGCTTTTCAACTTCGTATTTTATTTGGCCTTTTAAACATTTTTTTCGTCACTGATGAGTTTTTCGTAGACGAAACGCGTGTCTGGCGTAAATATAAGGCGTAAATATAAAATTTCAATCCTGGTATCTATGAGGAGTTTATTTCCGGTATGTATTGTCTTTTGAAATTAATATTACTTTGATATTACAGTTTTTGAAACCATTTCTATCAATTTTCAGATTCCATTGTCTAAACTTATGTTTCATTTTTCATGTGTTGTTTCCATATATTCTAGCCACTAATCTTGAGTCTATCCCTTTATTCAGATAACACCCCATATAGCAATTAAATTATGCTTGTAATGTCATTCATAACTCTTAACAGACCAATTAACAGACCGAGTTTTATACATCCGACCCATTAACAGACCACATTTTTATTAAAAATTGATTTATGTCACCAAAATACAGTTTTTCGTGTAGATTTTTTACATATTGATGTTAATATGGTAAACAAACATAATGCCTGTCTTTTTTCGATGTTCAAAATATTGCATGCAAGTAAACTCAACCAACTTGTCATTTTTGTGTACATTTTGTGTGTGTAAAATGTGTATAAATTTACTGATGAGTAACTCGCCTTTTCATTTTATAGATCGTTTATTGAAGCTAGAAAAAAAATAATTACACCACTGGATTCAGTACTCCAAATCGTTTTGTCAGACATAAATAGTTTTTATGATATAAATATAATTAAAAAGTTATACAATGAAACATACTGACCTTGCAATGATTTTCTCGATAACACCTGATTATAAACAGACTTTAGCCAACCCGATTAACAGACCAACCGCCGATATAGCCGCATACTCAATATAGATTAACCGACCAAACTCTAGGTTAGCCGAGTGTCGGCCGTGATGTCGATCAGTAATATATTAATTGAATCATTAAATTGACGATATCGGAAGTAAACATAATGTGGGAGGACAATTGTTTTAGAATATTAGAAACTTTACAAAAAAATGCAAATGCAAAGGAACATGAATGAACTGCAAACATGTAAATGTAAAATGTAGTACATTACTTGTGGTAGCAAGTGTCACCTTGGGCGAGAATACCAGAATAGGATTCAGATATACAATTAAACAAATATTTAATTTCAATTGTTCATTTGTTCATTTTATCCATCTAATTGCAATGACAACAATTTATAAAACTAAAAATAAAGATTGTGATAAATGTTTGTTTAAATTTTACCCATATGATCCAATAACATGTATGGTCAGCTCTTACTGGACCATATGCGTATACTCATACGGTCCGACCGTACGCGTATGGTCGGACCGTACGAGTATACGTATACGGTCCGGACCGTACGCGTACGGTCCAAATACTCATATGGTCTGGAACATTTACAAATATAATGCATTCCCATGTTAAATGAGCATAGAGGTGTCAGACCACCAATTACTCCCTCCAATTTAGAACGTAGTGCTTTTGATGTCATTGTTTACTTAAACTAACCAACAAATTTGCAGAAATGAAACTTTTGGTGAAAGGGAAATATATTTAGACCATTTTGAGCCAAAATTCACTTGTCTATGAGTTTGCATTAAAAATTCAGGATTAATGCGCTACATAGTACACTAATTTAAGATTTCCAGAAAACCGGGAGTTATTTTGGTAGTACCTGTCTTTTCAAAATCAGAAATTTGTTACAAGACTTTAAACATTGGTTGAAAATTGGCATGTAGGAAGGTGATACATGTACAATTCAGGATATACCTGGTTTCCTTGAAGTTAAACTTGAGGTAAAATATTTAGAAAGCTGTGAAAATTGCAAAATTTGGTTGGATTTTTAATTGGTGGTCTGACACCTTTAAGGGAAATGCGGTGAAACCCCAAATTCAGAAAACAATTGATTTTTTTTACTTAACTGATCATATGAAGTGATAGTAGTCACATTTCAATCTTTTTGGGGGCAAAAAGTCACATATTGCTAATTTAGAGCCTTAGACCTGAATTTGCGCTATTTTTAGCTTTTCCCACCCTGACAATATGCTTTCACATAAAAAAATGTCCCAAATTGTTATAAATGCACAGCAAGATGTTTCTGTGGTATTAACATTAAAACATGGTTATTTTACCACCAAAAAAAGTTCTTGTCATCAAGATTTAATGAAATTATTTGATTTTTATCCCATATATCATTGCGTCATAGCATGTATTTGGCAGATAACATAGCCTGATGTAAACATTGCAAAAACTCACAAAAATCCCATTTATTATCTCAAATGAAAGTTTTATGCCTTAAGTTGTATCAACTGATAGAAAAAAAAACCCAGTTAAATGACCATGACTGCACTTTTGATCATTTAATAGTCCCATTACTTACACCAGGTGTAAAAAAGAGGGGTCAATATTCCTTGACTCTTCAATACCCTGATTTTTTTACTAAACCCATTGTAAAAATTGTGGAAGGTCTTTTAAGAAGTAGAACAAACAAGAAAAAAATCAACAAAACTGATCTTGATATTGAAAGTTTATGTTCCTGTAATCAAAAATGAAATTTTCAAGTATTTTCTATCAAAGTCATACATTACAGACAGTTTAAATTGAGCTGTGAAAGTTGTAATATAAGTCACATTATGCTCAGATAGGATGTTTCTGACTTCAAATTGACTAAGGATTAAGAATAAAGCAAAGCAAAGATTTCTGAGCAACTTTTTTGGCTCTTTAAGGGAAATGCGGTGAAACCCCAAATTCAGAAAACAATTGATTTTTTTTACTTAACTGATCATATGAAGTGATAGTAGTCACATTTCAATCTTTTTGGGGGCAAAAAGTCACATATTGCAAATTTAGAGCCTTAGACCTGAATTTGTGCTATTTTTAGCTTTTCCCACCCTGACAATATGCTTTCACATAAAAAAAATGTCCCAAATTGTTATAAATGCACAGCAAGATGTTTCTGTGGTATTAACATTAAAACATGGTTATTTTACCACCAAAAAAAGTTCTTGTCATCAAGATTTAATGAAATTATTTGATTTTTATTCCTTATATCATTGCGTCATAGCATGTATTTGGCAGATAACATAGCCTGATGTAAACATTGCAAAAACTCACAAATATCCCATTTATTATCTCAAATGAAAGTTTTATGCCTTAAGTTGTATCAACTGTTAGAAAAAAAAAAACCAGTTAAATGACCATGACTGCACTTTTGATCATTTAATAGTCCCATTACTTACACCAGGTGTAAAAAAGGGGGGTCAATATTCCTTGACTCTTCAATACCCTGAATTTTTTACTAAACCCATTGTAAAAATTGTGGAAGGTCTTTTAAGAAGTAGAACAAACAAGAAAAAAATCAACAAAACTGATCTTGATATTGAAAGTTTATGTTCCTGTAATCCAAAATGAAATTTTCAAGTATTTTCTATCAAAGTCATACATTACAGTCAGTTTAAATTAAGCTGTGAAATTTGTAATATAAGTCACATTATGCTCAGATAGGATGTTTCTGACTTCAAATGGACTAAGGATTAAGAATAAAGCAAAGCAAAGATTTCTGAGCAACTTTTTTGGCTCTTTTAGGGAAATGCGGTGAAACCCCAAATTCAGAAAACAATTGATTTTTTTTACTTAACTGATCATATGAAGTGATAGTAGTCACATTTCAATCTTTTTGGGGGCAAAAAGTCACATATTGCAAATTTAGAGCCTTAGACCTGAATTTGTGCTATTTTTAGCTTTTCCACCCTGACAATATGCTTTCACATAAAAAAAATGTCCCAAATTGTTATAAATGCACAGCAAGATGTTTCTGTGGTATTAACATTAAAACATGGTTATTTTACCACCAAAAAAGTTCTTGTCATCAAGATTTAATGAAATTATTTGATTTTTATCCCTTATATCATTGCGTCATAGCATGTATTTGTCAGATAACATAGCCTGGTGTAAACATTGCAAAAACTCACAAAAATCCCATTTATTATCTCAAATTAAAGTTTTATGCCTTAAGTTGTATCAACTGATAGAAAAAAAACCCAGTTAAATGACCATGACTGCACTTTTGATCATTTAATAGTCCCATTACTTACACCAGGTGTAAACAAGGGGGGTCAATATTCCTTGACTCTTCAATACCCTGAATTTTTTACTAAACCAATTGTAAAAATTGTGGAAGGTCTTTTAAGAAGTAGAACAAACAAGAAAAAAATCAACAAAAATGATCTTGATATTGAAAGTTTATGTTCCTGTAATCCAAAATGAAATTTTCAAGTATTTTCTATCAAAGTCATACATTACAGTCAGTTTAAATCGAGCTGTGAAATTTGTAATATAAGTCACATTATGCTCAGATAGGATGTTTCTGACTTCAAATTGACTAAGGATTAAGAATAAAGCAAAGCAAAGATTTCTGAGCAACTTTTTTGGCTCTTTAGGTGTCAGACCACCAATTACTCCCTCCAATTTAGAACGTATGTAAAAGTAGTCCTACTTTGACACAAAATAGTGCTTTTTATGTCATTGTTTACTTAAACTAACCAAAACATTTGCAGAAATGAAACTTTTGGTGAAAGGGAAATATATTTAGACCATTTTGAGCCAAAATTCACTTGTTTCTGAGTTTGCATTAAAAATTCAGGATTAATGCGCTACATAGTACACTAATTTAAGATTTCCAGAAAACCGGGAGTTATTTTGATAGTACCTGTCTTTTCAAAATCAGAAATTTGTTACAAGACTTTAAACATTGGTTGAAAATTGGCATGTAGGAAGGTGATACATGTACAATTCAGGATATACCTGGTTTCCTTGAAGTTAAACTTAAGGTAAAATATTTAGAAAGCTGTGAAAATTGCAAAATTTGGTTGAACAGACAGGGATTTTTAATTGGTGGTCTGACACCTAGAGCATGGCATGATAGAATTATTTCGATTCTAATAGGACTATTTTGAACTTTTGTACTTTGAAGCGGACCTATAGCAGATGCTCGAAATGTCGCCATTTTCATTTGATGAACAAAAACGTCTTACAAAAACCAGCAGTTTATCAATAAAAAAGAACAGAAAAATTTAAACTTACTTTTAGAATGTTTTTATTAATTTCCTAGCGTGCAACACCAACAAAAATGTTCATTTTGATTTCTGGCGTTGTTCAAAATTCATCTGACGTTGCAATTTCAATTGTGACGTCAATCGCGTGCAGTCCATGTTCTATTTTGAATTAGAACATGGCTTTGTACCCAAAGCTAAAGAAGAACGTCATATTAGAATTTCGCGTTAATCTGTGGCGTACTAAATTATAATCCTGGTACATTTGATAACTTTTTAAACCACTGGGTTGATGACACTGCTGGTGGACGTTTCGGCCCGATGGTATCACCAGCCCAGTAGTCAACATTTCGGTGTTCACATGAATATCAATAATGTGGTCATTTTTAGAAATTTCCTGTTTACAAAACTTTGAATTTTTCGAAAAACTAATGATTTTCTTATCCCATGCATAGATTACCTTAGCTGTATTTAGCACAACTTTTTGTAAATTTTGGATCCTCATTGCTCTTCAACTTTGTACTTGTTTGGCTTTATAAATATGTTGATATGAGCGTCACTGATGAGTCTTATGTAGACGAAACGCGACGGCGTACTAAATTATAATCCTGGTACCTTTGATAACTATTACCTGCATGTATACTATGATTATACTACTATAAGACATGTATATATAGAGACTCTCTATGCAGTGATCGCCGTGGAGAAGGAACTAGGAATTGATAGTTGATAGCAAACACACTTTATTTATCAAAATTAAATCAAATATAAATAATTTTATTGGTGTAAATTCCTATACAGAATTGATACCAGCTGACATTTACAAAATACAAATACAAAAATAGACAACAATTAACAAAATTTATTTTTTTATACAACCGTTAGTTTCCTCGTTTGAATTGTTTTACATTGCCATATCGGGGCCTTTTATAGCTGACTATGCGGTATGGGCTTTGCTCATTGTTGAAGGCCGTACGGTGACTTATAGTTTTTAATGTCTGTGTCATTTTGGTCTCTTGTGGATAGTTGTCTCATTGGCAATCATACCACATCTTCTTTTTTATATATATAAAAACAAGTATACAGAGACATATTTCCAATGAAAGGAGACACATATTTAATATATACATTGCGTGGATGTGTTATTCATACTCTGTTATGTATCGTAGTATAATTACGTATGTAAAATGTACATGATGTAGTATACAGAAACGCAAAAATAATGGAATTTGACTGAAAACAAAATAAATAACGGACTTTGGAGAAAAGGGAGAGTGCTTTAAAAAATTGTACCGTCTCCAAGTATCTATGACTTTTGATACCTTTTCTGAAATTCTCCAGACATAAAATCTTTTAAAAAAAATCATCCATCAATAGTTTACATACTTTCAACTATGCTCTAGATGCCCGCAATTTTGCAGGTATGTTCTAGTATAGTTTTTAGTACATTCTGATGGCTCTCACAATATATTTACACTTTCAATTAAAAACAAATCTTGAAAATCGAAGTTGTTCTACATGTTTGCTCTCAAGTTTGAATTCGTATGTAAAAAGTACAAGATGGTTTTTAGAAACAAAAAGGCAATTCCTTTGATGGGTAGATATACAAATACATATGACATTTGTTTAGCGATTTGCCAGTTATTTTTATATATATTTCTTATTGTTTATACGGCAGGGGATATCGAAATAAATACAGGTCAAACGCCCGACTCATCAGATAACTGCTTGCATAATGATAGTTCAACTGATATGTTGGATTTACATCGACGTTATAAAGATCTTCTGACTTTTTCATGTTTAAATATACAAAACCTTCTCCCTAAAAAATCAATAGTTGAAACTGAGCTGGGGGATAGGGACATAATCTTACTTACCGAAACATGGCTTAAGTCCGATATTGCTGAAAGCCAATTAAAATTGGATAATTTTAAAACTCCATATCGAAAAGATCGAAAAGAAAACACATGATAAAAAGATTGTGTTTGATTTGAATGGTATTTCTATATCATGTGAAGATGAGGTTAAACTACTTGGAGTTACGATTGATTTTAAATTAAACTTTAATTTACACATTTCAAATATTTGTAAAAAGGCTGCAAGGCAATTAAATGTTTTGAAAAGAATGGGAAACATCTAAACAAACTGAGTAAGCTTACAATTTACTACTCTTTTATTATGTCTAACTTTAGTTATTGCCCTTTGACTTGGCATTTCAGTGGGGAACAAAATACCAGGAAAATAGAAATAATACAAGAAAGAGCGCTTCGATTTATTTATGAAGACCATCAGAGCTCATACGAAACACTCCTGCAGATTTCGAACCTTCCATCATTAAAAACTCGTAGAATGCGCTCAATTGCCTTGGAGACCTTTAAAATAATTAATAAAAAATGTCCTTTATTTATTCAAGATTTAGTTGTAATAAAAAACAGTTCATATAATTTCAGGTATGTAAACACTGCTGGGGTACCTAGACCTAGAACCTCCAGTTATGGTAAAAGATCCTTTAGATTTGAGGCAGCACAAGTATGGAACTCACTTCCTAATGAGGCTAGACTCATGACTTCTTTTGACCAGTTTAGGAATTATATAAATTCCTGGTGTGGGGGTCAAAAATGTTACTGCAGTTCATGTCGTTTCCACCCAGTGCTGTCTCAAAGCTGAAATTTCTTTCTTTCTTTTTATAATGGCCTTTTGCTCTGCTTTTTATGCATTTTTTTTTTTTTTTTTTTTTTAATATATCTGCCATTAAATGCTAGTGCTTATATTTATTTATTTATTGTTTTTATGCTTTAGTCTGTTATATTTTATGATCCCAAGTGATTTGCTGATTCCCCCGTTTCAATGCACATAATGGCACTTGCCACATGAACTTTGACTCTGGAGGCTCACAAATCAAATAGAGTTGCTTTCATTATATTATTGCATGTTTTTTTTAAGTTTTATTTGGTAGTATTTGCATGATGCTGCATGTTTTTTATGTGATAGTCGGAGCTCATGTTTTCTCTGTTATTATGTATATATATGCCGACTCTAAATAAAATTTACTTACTTACTTACTTACTTACTTACTTACTTATGGAGACAAAATTGGTGGTGGGTCCTAGTTTATGTAAAAGAAAATATACACCCCTTTCAGTTTGCTAGTAAATAAATATATAGAAGACGATAATGAAAAATCAAACGCATTTAATCTCTTCTTTTGTAAGCAAGCGACCGTTGATGATTCTAAAGCGTCTTTTCCTAATACCCCCCTGTCCGATGATATACCAATCTTAAACAATATTATAATAACCGAAGAGGAAGTGTTTGATCACTTGTCTACATTAAATATCACTAAAGCGACGGACCCTGATTAAATTAGCGGTAGGCTTCTGAAGTATGCTGCTCGAGAGTTAAGTAGGCCCCTGGCTAAGCTATTCAATAAATCTTTAGCAAGCGTTATACAAGTTTTCAAAAGTGCTGATAGAGAACTGGTGTCAAACTATAGGCCGATATCACTTTTGTCTATCATTGGTAAAAGTATGGAACGTTGTGCTTTTTAACCAATTCTTTAACTTTTTGACAAAAATTTATATAATGACAAGTGATTACAACTTTAAAAAAAATGCAGGACAACATTTTTCACCCCCCCCCCCCCCATAAAAATCAAATGGTAGCTCCCTTAGTGACGATGCTCGGAGTATTTATGAGGTCACTTTCGTTAGTATGGTATTTTATGAAATTTTATGCGACTGTCATACCAGTGAGAGGTTTGGCTAGCTATAAATCTAGGTTTAACCCACCATTTTCTACATAAGTGAATGTCTGTACCAAGTCAGGAATATGACAATTGTTATCCATTCGTTTGATATGTTTGAGCTTTTGATTTTGCCATTTGAATACGGGCTTTCCGTTTTTAATTTTCCTCGGAGTTCGGTATTTTTGTTATTTTACTTTTATTAGCACTTTCTTGAGGCTTTTTATTAACTAATTTGATATGATAATTGTTTTCCAGCTTAATTTTAATAATTTTCATATACATTTTTGTCTCCCTTTTCTACCCTTTTTCCCCTTTCTCCTGCCCCTTCTCTCTTTTCTCCCGCCCCCTCTTCTTTCTCTCACCCCTTCTCTCCCTGTCTCCCTTTACCCTGTCCGCCCCCTCATATATGGATATTGATTTTGTTTAGTATACCTGTTTTTTTTTTACATGTTTGTCTTTATTCTAAGTTTTGTTCACATACCATAATTCAATTTGACAGATGAAAAATAGCGGTTTCAAGTTAAGAGACAAAACATGCATTTTACTCCTATATTCTATTGTTAGCCGTGGCGGCCATGCCACGGCCATGTTGGATGACAAGCGGAGTCTTCGGACACATTATAAATCTAGATGCCATACTGATGATTGTGGACAAAATTGGTTAAATATGGCCAGGTAGTTTCAGAGGATACGATTTTTTAAAAGTTAACGACGGACGACGGACGCAAAGTGACTAGAAAAGCTCATTTGGCCCTTTTGGTATTTTGTCTGTCAACTAACTACACTCAAACTAGCGAACATTCAAGCTAGCGACTGAATAAAATTACAATAAAAAACTAGGCTAGCGAGCTGTAAGGGAAAACCACAAATTTGATACTTATAAATTATCAGAACATTTTAAGCGACCAATATGATATGTATCGATTTTTAACGTTGGGCCACTGATGTATACATAAAGTTAATAGGTTGGTTAATCGATATATAATGGTCTGGCAAATATTTGATGCATATTCAAGATGAGACAAAATTAACATTTTGTTTAATACGCTAGGTTGTCCTCCAAAAAAGGTAGCCTGGAAAGAAGATTGTAAAATTTGACAATGTGCTGTGCAATCAAACTCCGTACAGTGATCGTTTCCGTACCGGAACTAGAGTAGTATGCGGACCCGTATGCGGATCGGAGCTGGAACTGACGGGGAGTTTACTGTGCAATGGGTCTCATACAGACCCCTTAACGAATTATAGGAATGACCATATTTCTTTATCCGGGTCAACGCATTTAGGTAAGGTTAGATACGGAAAGTGCATTATGAGGACTTCTAAGATAAACAAATAGATTAATTTTTCAATGAACTAAAACTCAGTAATATAGTTTAGTTTATTGAATAAATTCACATTTATACCCCAATGGGGTTGAAGGCATACATAAATCAACACAATACACCATACAAAAATAACAACAAAAGAACAAAACATTATATACATATAAGTATCTATCATGCAGTTGTTGAGTCCACCCTCCTCAGTGACAATGACTAAGTCTTTTTAACAAAATATATCTTTCACACAAGAAGGAACATCAATCTGGTGTTTGTTATTTATATTTTGCAAAAGATTTATTTGCTATTTGATTTATATAATTATCAACCTAAATCGTTCAGCATTTTTGGAAGTAGATTAACAATAACAGTCAATAGTAGGTCACTGTGACTTACATGTCTAGCTTCATTTACATTGGTGACTTACTCGAGTTCTATCTCAGGAACTATAAGTTAAAGAATTAACTAAACTTGAGTAATACATTAAAAAGAACATAACACGCTAAAGACTTACACAAAACATTAGACAGTATAAAAGACCACACCAACAAACACCTTCCCAAAGACATTGAGTGAGAACAACACATCATGGTCTAGACAGCATTAATAAGCTCGTTAAATGAACGAAACATTTTGGGTTAAACTTTGCCAGTTGTATGTGCGCACAAACCCTCCCTTACCTTTGATATATGCAGTGTAAAGAGAAGTTTTGCAACCAGATAAAATTTGGTCACTGATCTACTGTTCATGTTTTATTTACTTTAGTTAAAGAAACGTCCATGTTAATATCTACACGATTTCTGGTAAACGTCTATTACAAGGTATGTTCTAAATATGCTGATACATCATAATAATGAGGGTCTTTAATCGGGACCTTTATTTCTTTATTCTTTAATTGTTCTATCCATTTCTATCTATCCTTTATCTATTCTGTATATTTCAGGACTCTTTTTATTTGTCCTTTTTTTCTCGATTCTGTTTGTGTCTTTTATTCTCTCTTCTGTAAACGCCATCCAGACCCGTATTCATTTACAAACAAACATGCTCGTTGTGTGTCGCTTTACTTCCCTGTGTAGTTTATCCATAAATAAAACCAATAAAAATGGTGATGAATTAAAAAAATATTTTTTCTATTTTCATACATTGTAATTTTCTCTATTATAACTTTTCGTGGGAACTGCCTATTGCAACAAAACCCGATATGACCTTTCTTTAGTTTCATCAATTATATATTTTCTTCATTATATTTTTTAACAAACTGAAAAAAAAACATTTAAAAAATGCAGTAAAAGTACGAGACTAACCCTATAACTTACATGTTGTTTTATATAACAAACAAAAATAAATGCATGGTCATAAACAAAAAAAAAAGTAATTTTTAAAAGAGCATGAAACATTTGTTTAATCTCACGAAACTATTACTGCGAACAACTTTTAACGAAAAAGCAACACCTATGTCAGGTTGTTTGGACTATTTAACGTTTGCTTATGCTATTTAAAGTTCATATTAATTTATAACAATTTCAAAGTTACTTTGCGTGTTGTTCCACTTTTGTACATGAGTGGTAATCCCCACCTCTTCCGCATGTTCAAGTTACCGATTATTGTCGGTTCAAAATATTTACAC